>NC_042623.1:93897728-94017283 GCF_901001135.1 Rhinatrema bivittatum
GACTAGGACGGAAGGGGGAAGGTCTGATTTCATCACTGTGATAATTTGAAAAAATTCACCCTCCCTTGGGCGTGCCACCCGCACATGCGCACACAGGGCCGGATTTTAAAAAGGTTACGCGCATAACCAGTTTTATGCGTGCTGGGCCTATTTTAAAAAGGCCCGGCGACGCGTGTAAGTCCCAGGGCTTTACTAAAGGAGCGAGGAGAGGATGGGGTGGGGCGGTCCAGGGGTGGGGCCAGAGGCCTCCGACACAGTGGCCATTGCCGCTGTGTCAGAGGATCGTGTGCCGGCAGGCTGCCGGCGTGCGCAAACTGCGCCTGCCTCTAGGCAGGCGCAAAAGGTATGATAAAACTTTTGGGGGGGTTAGAGTAGGTCTAGGGGGGAAAGGTTTGGGGAAGGGGTGGGAAAGTCAGGCTAGGGGAATGGGGGAAGGCAGCACGGCTCGGCGCACGCAAGGGGGTGCACAATTGTGCACCCCCTTGCGTGCGCCGACCCCTGATTTTATAACCTGTGCATGCCTGCGTGCACGCGCGTTATAAAATCAGGTGTACATGTGCGCGCGCACATGCACGCCAGCTCGCACCCTTTTAAAATCTACCACACAGATTGGAAAATCTGGCGCACATGTGCGCGCAGCTACCAAATTTTAGAACATGCAGCGCCGGCGCGCACATGTTATAAAATCGGTGCATCCATGTGTGCGCGCCAGGAATTGCGCGCATGTGGCCTCGTGCGTACATCTTTTAAAATCTACCCCATATTTTCTTCGTAACTTTATATAAAACTTCTATGAGAAATGTATCCATGAACAGGTGAAGTTCAACACACTTTTAAATATGTATATATTACGAATAACAAAGCTGCCATTTCTTCACTTAATGTTGAGATGCCTTTTAGGTACATCCTAGGTTTAATACTTGACTTTTCCACAGCCATACAACTTTTTGTATGGTTGTAAAGCTATGCATAGGATATAGTGTGGCTCATCCTTTTCCAATAGATTTTTGCCATTACTTTTTACCAACTAGATTCACTGAAAGGTTTCTAGCATTACAAGTAATGTAAAGTCCATTAGGTCAGACTCTTCATAGCATGACATGCAGTAAATTACAAGTGCTTCAAGCAGCTCTGTGAATTACAGTTCATCACTTTGAAAGGTTTCCCACTACAAGACTACAGATATCAGATCTGGCAGTTAGGATCCAATTAACACTTTGGTCAGAATAATCAGATTGCATGTGTAAGACTTGTATAATTCGTTTATTACTTCTATGCATCTTCTGTCTGTAGGTAAATTTGTTGCTGTTATTTCAGAGCTCTGAATCAGTATTTCACTTGCCTTTGGGTTACATTTCAAGTTATTTTACAGTGCAGTGATGAACTCTTCCAGCTGCAATTTAGATCACTTGTCCTGTAGATATCATATGCTTTGTTTGCTGGCAGTTTGTTTTTAGCCCATAAAAACAGAGTTCAGATATACTATGCATTTTCCTATAGACACAAAATGGGAATTACCCTTTAGGACATTTGTTCTATCTATTCCTATAGAAAACTGATAGCAATTTTTACAAAGAAAGCTTTATTTAGTACAGAGCCAGTTTTCTCCAATGTGATCATTGTGTATCTTACACCATAAATGACATATGCAATGACATTTACATGTGTACTGCCATGCAAAACCATTTCCTGCTACACTGGATATAATACTATGACTGAATAAAACACATTCTGACTCTGTGATATCATTTTCCAGAACAGTCAATGTATATGGGTTACTTCAAGATAAACTTAATCAGTAGAGAATGATGACATTTCAAATTCAGCACCTTTAGCCACTATTTTATGGTCAGCTGCACTTTGTAATACCATAAGGAACTGGATCAGAACCATGCAAAAGAACTTATCTGCCCATCTGTAAATAACAGTCGCTGCTAGATGGATAGTAATCAGATATGCATACCGCAGATATTGTCATCCCAGTTAATTCTAAAGAAAAGATTAAAATCATTTACACTTTTGTTCACTAGTCCAGAAGCTGTAAGTACCAGTATTTTTCAGTCATTCGAGCCTACAGAACACATATAAATTGCCAGTTTGATAGTAGAGATTTGGCCCATTCACATGCCATATAATAGGTAATTAGATTTTTGAATTATACAATTTTAAGTCAGCTATTAACAAACCACATACTTTATATAATCTCATATATGCATGCTTCTCAGGTTTATAAATCTTTATTTTTAACTACAGTTGATACAGGACTTAGATATACATTGTGAACATGTAGCTTGTGAGTTATGTAATCAGGGTGAGTAAATAAAGCATAAGAAAACATAAAAGTTATGAATAGTTATCATTAATGATTGGCAATATGTCTTTGCATATGTCATACAGTATGATGTATATAAAATAGCTGAATGCAGCCATTCATTAAGGCTTTATTTTCTTGAAAAGTCCAAATTAGCCAATTAAATAGATTATAACATTTTGGTACTTACGCAAATTATGAACTAGGCTCAGTTTTACAGCACTGTATACAGCCTCTCTCCTCCAGTTAGAAAAAAGAAAAATGTGTTTTTTTTTCTTAAGTTCAGATCATATTTCTTTTGGATGTATACCCAGTTTTAGTTCTGTGGGCTTTTTTGTTTAGAGCACACTGAATAATATATTTTTAAATTTCACATGGGTACAAGATAATTGTACCTTTTCTCACACTGTGCATCCCCAAATATAGAGGCTATATAGGCCAGGAACAGCCAAGTTGTCCAACCTGATAAGTTGATTTCAACTATTTTTGATATTGATAACCCCTATATGCAAGGAAAACAACCAGAAAACAAAGCTGCTTACTTGTACCAGGTATACTCTGAAGGCAGCCTTTCCAAATTAAACTGTATTCAATTGTTCTAACCATTGATGCATCCAGTCTGTGCTGAGGAGCTCACTTAAATGGGCTCTGCACCCAAGCCCCTGATCATGCCAAGAGAAAAGGTTATATAGCGACCTTCTAGAGTAAAGGGAGATACATTGCACTGTAAAGGAATCAAAAGGCTAATTAAATTGTGCTGGTCCAAACAGATAGCCATATTTTATCTAAACAAGCAGAGGGGAAAAGACTCTTTCCTCATGTGTTGGGAAACTGTCAGCCTGTGGAGCTGGGCTATCTCATGAGGAATGACCCTAAGAATCTAGAAGACATGGGGAGCTATCTGGCAAATAGGATGAGTCACCAGTGAGATTCTCATGACTTTGAACCCCTGAAATACATCTGTTTGCAAAAGCTCAGAAAAAAGTACCAGCTTTCTACTCCAGGTGATGGCTGGATAGCTGGATACCTTCTCCTACATTGTATTATTTGGGTTCCTGACTCCAGTATCTCCTGAAGGAGGAGGCTGGTTCAGAGGATGCAGTAGTGAGGATGATCTGAAGCATCTTATGGTTGTCTTTTAAAATAATGGGTCTCAACCCAATCCTCAAGGGCTGCTCAGCCAGTTTGTTTTCAGGACATTGACAATGAATATGCATGAGCTATATTTGTATGCACTTTCTTCACTGTATGCAAATATATGTCATGCATATTCAATGGACCCAAAAAACAAAGCAGAAGCTGATCCAAAATTGCTATGCAGTGATAAAAAAGGAAGAAGATCGGTGTATAAAAAGGACTTTTATTAAAACTTGCCTGACTCTGGCCGAGTTTCGCTCCCCATCGGAGCTGCCTCAGGGGCTACTGTACATAAGAACTCTTGATAGAAATGATTTCAGTCAATAAACAGCATGGTATATGTATAGTTATTCTTGTCAAAAATGTCTGCTATCAACTCCATGGATGTACCTGCCTTAAGATTAGCAGTTAGCTCAACAATTAATTCAAATCTCTATACAGTGTCCAGTGTTGTATGATGAAACATTTTGTACAATAAAACTCAGTATTGTGGGAGAACTCCATTACGTGCCACAGCTTGGTTACCGGTATCAAGTACAACTGTTTTGTATGAAATGAGGTTCTCCTGCAATACTGAGTTTTGATTGTGCAAAATGCTTCAACATACAACACTGGACACTGTATAGAGTGTTATGGTTTTGATGAAGTTGTGAACCCCGGGCCGAAGTAAGAGATGTCTACACCCATAGGGAAGAGCCCTTTGGGCCTCACCATCGGTGGGCGTGGTCTCAGCAACATAGGACACAGCTGTGAGAGAGACTTTATTAGGGAAAAAGATAGTCCATAACCCGAGGAGTGGGAAATGTAATAAACACAGATTTGAGCAAATACAGTAGTCGAGATGATGTTGTAGATACTAAGATTCGGTAGTGTCCCACAGCACAGGGTACACCAGGAGACTCCTGCAGGCTGATGGAAATACCTCTGAGTGCAGATCTGGTAGTGGCCTGCAGCGTGGGGTATGCTGAGGAAACTGTACTATAGATGCCAAGGAGGCAGAGGTCTGTGATACAAGAACCAGGCTGTAGACCTTGTATAGATGGGAGTAATATCCTGAGGCACAGGATGAGTAGCATAGGCAGATTGAAGAATGGTAGTGGACCAAGGAATGGGGTACACTGAGGAATCTTGATCAAGGTTGATTGAAGTTGGAGAACGTATTCACACAAGGAAGTCCCAGCAGAGATACCCAAGGAGCAGGTCAAGAAATCCTAGGCAGGAGAGCCTTCTGAGGAGAAGATAGCAAAGACGCGGAAGAGCCCCCGAGGAGCGGGTACTCAGAGTGTCCGAATGCCAGGAGGGAGAGTCTGGAACAGAAGATCCAGTTAGAGCGGATTTAACAAGCGAGAGAAACTCCTTGCTAACTCGTCTTAGCAATGGCCAGTCAGTATATGTACACTAGTGGTGCTGACATCATCGGGAGGGGTTGCCCCCGAGTTTCCCGTCATGACGTATACATAAGGAGGCCCTGCGCCGCGTGCCTAGGTGATGCCGGAAGTAAGATGGCGGTTGGCAGCACCCACGCTGTCCTGGGGACACCGAGGAAGTTGCTGTTGGTTGGCGGAGGCCGCCATTCTCCCAATGATTGATGGTGCAGGGAAAAAGAGGTGAGCATGAGAGGTCGCAGCTGTCTGTGATTGACGGGTGCAACATAGAGATTTCAATTTAGTTGTTGAGCTAACTGCTAATCTTAAGACAGGCGCGTCCGTGGAGTTGATAGCAGACATTTTTGACAAGAATAACTATACGTATACCATGCTGTTTATTGACTGAAGTCATTTCTATCAAGAGTTCTTCTGTACAGTAGCCCCTGAGGCAGCTCCGATGGGGAGCGAAACTCGGCCAGAGTTGGGCAAGTTTTAATAAAAGTCCGTTTTATGCATATTCAATGTGCATATCCTGAAAATCCTACTGGTTAGGCAATCTCTGAGGACTGAATTTAGAACCACTGCTTAACATCTACATCCCCTTGACCATACCTCCAAAGAGATTCCCACCTGTATATAGCACATCAGTGATACTTTCTTGCATTTTTTCTTGAAGGCCAGATACACCCAGCCATGAGAATTTGCATTCATAGACAGCCATCAGTACTATCTGAAAAGCATGATATTGCAAGTCAAGCATATAAAATGCTTTTTAACACTCCTCACCTTCAGCCATGAGTGAATGGTATTCACCTTGATCCTTTTAAGAGAGATGTTAGGTGAATATCTATATCCTTTTCAAGTTAGTGTGCAAGTATTACACTTTGCTGATCTGGTAGAACATAGCATTTTAAAAGTGTCTTCTCCCAAAACAGTCCAAGGTCTAAGAATCATGCCCAGGGGCTACTGAGGCATGTCTCTTGGCCTCCTTAGAGACATTCTCAATATTTTCTGGAGGCATTTCAGACAGGATTCAGAAGTACACATGATAGTTGCTACTTTAAGATATATAAATGGATACATTACTGAACCTGTTAATCAACTAGTGAAAGTAAAATTGGGCTTGTCTGCAGTATTGGGTCAGAAATCTGGGAAAATTGGCAGGGATTCAGGGAGAAATGCTAGGTGAACTGAAGGACTGGGTCAACTGGTATTGACAAACTGGAGATCCCAAGTACTCATGCATATTTTATAAGATATCTGCCTCCATGTTTAATTCTGGGTGTTGATTGACTCAATTATTTTGTGTGTAGAATATACATGTATCTGTTTAGAAAATGGATAGAGAAATTATGCAGTCTCTTGCATTGGAAATAAATGCACATATTGAAATTTATGTATGTACTTTTGGAGCAGAAATATTTGGTATTTTATAAACTGTACAACTTCTGCTACACAGTTTATAAAACACTAGCAATAATCCCTCTGTGTTTACTTATGCATGCAAATACTGTACCACGGATAGGTTTGAAAGTTGGGCTTCCTATGTTTAAAACTCAATGATGGAGTTAAGATACTTGTTAGAAATATAGAAACATGATGGAAGAAAAAGATTGTATGGCCTATCCAGTCTGCTCATCCATCCAATTAATTTAGCATTATAATTCTCATCACTTCCTTAGAGGTCCCCTGTACTTATCCCATGCTTTCTTGAATTCAGATACTGTTTGTCTCCACCGCTTCCACACATCAACCACCCTCTCTGTAAAGAAATATTTCCTAAGATTACTCCTCATCTCATGACCCCTCATTCTAGAGCCTCCTTTCCATTGAAAAAGACTCACCTCTTGATGTCTTATGGGAGGCAACAATGCATGGATCATTTTATGTTTTGTTGCCTGGTACTCTATGTGCTAGTCTAGGCTTCCGCTATTTGCTTCTGAAGTTCCTTTTCAAAGATTGCTGAGCCAGAGCCATTGACACTCAATAGAAGGGCTTACCTTCTTTAAAGTATCTCAGGGGTGCGGAAAACTCAAAGCTAGACATCTAGAAATTGATGATATAATTTCAGGACAGAAGCATAGCATACCCCCAGGTGCAGCCACATCAAGGGTGAAGAATATACTACATTAACCCCATACTCTTGGAGCCCCCTACTCTTGGATCATCAAGGGAGAATGGTGCTGATGATCCTTGCCCTTCGATGGTCCCCTTGGTGCCATTTCTGCTCAGCTCTATCCTTGAGCACCTGAAGCTCAATGCTTGGCACAAGCAGAAAGACTGAGATCTGTCTTGATCTCTGGGCTTATCCTTTGGAACTGAATGAGTCTGCTTCCTTTCGCACCTTCTTGCTTCAAGCAGTTGGTGCAGCTCACTGAATCTTATGCTTGAAAGACATCTTTGGGATCAGTTCAATGGAATGAGACTTTTGCTTCATTTCTTCGAGATAATACAATGGCTCATCTTGCAGATCTTGATGGCCTTTGTGACATATTAATGCAGCTGCTACAGTGGGACACATCATGATCCTAGCCCAATCTCTTGTAGCAGGTCTTGTGATAGTCAGTTATAGAAAACTTTGCTCACAATCTGGGCACTTTTTGAAGCCACTGATCTTCATTTCTGCCACTGTCAGAAAAAACAATGACACAAAATAAAAAAGAAATACTTTCTTTTAAAGATGACCAAAGAGATAAAAGGGGGGGCCACAACTGTAGGTACTACCAAACACTGCAGAAAAAATGAGCCCAATGATAGGGGCATCAAAAATATAAGAACATTATATTATATTATATATATTATATTATATACCTAACTAGTAGGAAAAAAACAGGAATAAAATATCATAAAGGGACCTATTTACTAAACTGTGTTAACACATTTAAAGGTGAATTTTAAAAGCCAGACGTGCACCAAAATTAGGGGATGCGCAAATATGTTGGGTTTTCAGGATATCCATAATGAATATTTATGAGCTGCCTCGATACGCACGTACTTGCCACTGCACGCACAAATGAAAAGTTCAAGAAAGGGGCAGGGTGTGGGCATGGGCATTCCTGGATTTAAACTTGAAATTAGCGCGTAAATACTTACAAGCACTGGTGCACATCATGATTCCCTGCCGCGTAACTTTGCTTCTACAATGGATGACATGTAAGTGATATAAAAATCTAGGCAGATCAGCAGGATTTTAAAGGTTGGGGCTAACAGGGGAGAAGGGAGGCTATTAAACTGGGTGGGTGGGGGGGGGGATTGGAAATCTTATCCCTTAACTGGGCGATCAAGAATGAACTGGAAAAACTGGCAATGGTGGTGCAGGTGTCTTCTAAAATCCCACCACTTACGCGGTAGAAGTGGCATTTGCACGCACAGATGCATGCCTACTTTAAAATTGCACACACATGCATATGTTCAGGCTATTTTATAACATACATGTATATATGCACGTAGGTTATACAATGGCCACATTCCTGAGTGTGGGCTGACGAACATTCGCACATGTGTGCCTGCATGCCAGTTTAAAAGTTACCTACCATCCCTATGCATGCTAAGTCAGTATTAACATACTGTATTTGAGTTAACAGTTACATATCTGTGTTATCATTCATGCAAAACTCCCTGGCCTGATATGAAAATAATCTAAATTCGATTTTACAAAGGCATGCAAAACAACTCATAAATATTCAAATGACTTACAATAAACAATAATTTATATTACTGCATGAACTGCTGGGTAAATATGAAAACGGAGTGGAAGAGTAGCAGGCTGCGAACCAAAGAAGCCAGGGTTCAAATTATGCTGATACTTCTTGTGACCTTGGTCAGATCACTTCACCCTTCATTGCCTAAGGTATAAATTTAAGCTGTGATATTTTTCCCAGAGAGAAAAACTTGTGAGTTATCCATCTAAATGGCTTTGAATATTGACCTCCACATGTCTTACATAGCTTAGGTAGCACCTAAATGAATCTTTTAATTTTTTTCCTGGCATTTCCCCCATTTTGCTGCTCTGGCTTGATTACCTTGTAAATTTTGTTGGATTTCATTGCAGGAAGAACTCTTGCTGTTTGATGGTTTTAGATATAAAACAAAGAGTTTATATTGTTTCAAGGCAGAAAGAAGCAGTCATGCCTGTGATCACTAGCTGCGGCACAGACAGAATAATTCTATACCATATTACATTAAGTCTCAGCTTCTAAATTTATTATATCCCCAAAACATTATTCCGTTTCCACTACTTTTTCTAACTTTGCCTCCACCTCTGTAAGTAGTAGCATCACATCCTGCAATATAGCAAAGCTGCTTAGCTGCAACCAGGCCTGATGCTACTACATGTGGAAACCTTGAAATTACAAGGGGTGGCACACCTGGGGATGCAGCAGTGGCAGAGAGGGAGGGGTCTGGCACAAGGCCACTGCAGAGCCCATCCCACTGAGAGCAAAAGGAGGCCTGCCAAGGGGCCGTCAGAGGAAGAAGTGAAGAAAGGCCGATGGCAGAGTCCATTCAGCCGGTGGCAGAAGATGAGAAGAGGGAGGCAATAGGGCCATTGATGGAGCCTATCTCGCAGGCATCAGGAGAAGAGGGGAGAGAAGCCTGGTGTGGAGCCATCGACTGAGACCATCCTATGAGCAGCAGAAGAAGAGACGAGGGGGTGAAACCTGGCATGGGGTCATTGGTAGAAGGAGAGAAGAGGGCCATCAGCAGAGCCCATCCCACTGGTGGCAAAAGAGAAGGAGGAGCAGGGTCCAGCATGGGACCATCAGCAGAGCTCATCTGACTGGCAACAGAATAAATGGAGAAGGGAAGAAGACAGACGTGGGGCCATCAGTGGAAGAAGAGAAGACAGATAGAGACCTAGCATCAGCCATTGGTGGAGCCTATTCCACCAGTGGCAGAATAGAATAACAAGCTAGGTCCAGCACAGGGATTTCAAGAGAGCTCATCCTGCCAGTGGCAGAATAAGTGGATGGGGAAGAGATCCAGCACAGGGCCGCTAGAAGTATCAGAAGATAGAAAAGTGCGGAAGAGGTCTTTGGACTGCTGGTGAAGAGTAAGGGAAGGGCACAGGCATGAGTGAGTGAGACAGTCAGCGTGTGTGTGTGAGTGAGAGCATGTGTGAGTACAGGCTCAGTGTTACTGGTGTGCAAACCGTGCAATTGCTTGGGGTGGCATATTCAGAGGGCAGGGAAGGCAGAGGACTAGTTTGGCGTTATCAATTGAGTCAGTGGCAAGAAAAGTGGGAAGAGCACTGCCATGTGGCTGTCAGCCAGAGATAAAAGGAAGAGAGGCTGGGCGCTGGCCATAGGTGGACGCATTCTGTCAGCAGCACAAAAAGAGTAGAGGGAGAGAAAGGTTCAGCAGGGACGTTGGTGAAGTCCATCCCATCAACAGAAAAAAAAGAGAAGAGGGAGCGAGGCCATTGGCAGAACTCATCCTGCTGATGACAATATAAGCAGAGAGGGGGAGAGGCCCTGTGTGTGACTGTCAATGGTGCAAGAAAGAAATGTGTGAGAAGGCCTAGACTGCCAGCACCACAATAATGAGAGAGAAGCACTGGAGTGAGTGAGAGAATGTGTGCGAGCGGTTTCTGAAGGGAGTGCTGTTGAATGGTTTCAGGCTTCAGGTCCAGACCATGCCATGTAACCTGCTTTCAAATATGACCACTTTGTACATAGTTTCTCATATATATACATATATATTTTTTTCCTTCAACAGTTATGTACTCTCTGCATATAATGTTATGTACCTTTCCCTGACCATTCCATGTAACCAAATCGTTTCATGTATTTTCTCTTTCTTTGTTATACGTTATTTGTAAACCAATATGATGTGCAAATAGTTATCGGTATATATAAACCTTTATACAGTACATTACAGTGGTTACAGTAAGAAATGTTGTTGGCAGACAGTAGACAAATTTACAGGAGAGTACTTCCATATTTAAGTTGGGAGGTAACTTGTGAAGTAATAAAACAGCAGCATATTTAGAAGTATAGCATCCTATCGCAGTATCAGGTATACAAAGTAAAAGCTTAATAAATACAGCAAGATTTGAGAGTCTAGTATTGGAGAGTCCAGTAGTTATGAATCCAGATTTGCGAAACTAGTATCTACATATGATTTCTGTAGCAGAATGATACATGGCAGAGGTTTCGGGAAGGCTTGTTTAAATAGCCAAGTTTTGAGCCTGACTCTGAATTTCTGAGCGCACTGCTCAAGTCTGATTTCAGGTGCACATAACCACTCAACAGCTTTGTCGGCTGTTGTATATCTTTATCTGTTCCTACGTATTAAGGTCATCTATCCTCTTGCCTGCTACTCTTCTTCCCATGCGCCTTTACTCTCGCACCCCCCAGTATTTTTACCCTGTTTTTTGTAACTGCTATCTTCCTACTTCGTTATCCCTAGTTAATTGTAAACCGGCATATCTCTGATGATGGTCGGTATAGAAAAACGTGCAAATAAAAATAAATAAATAAATAAATATTGTTGCAATGAGGAAGGATCTATTATAATATAGGACAGATGCCTGGGAAGTTATGACTGAAGACTGATGGTATCAGTTCCTAACCAGGAGCCGACTGAGCTGGAAGAAAAAGAGAGGAGCTACAGGGCTAAACTTTGTTTATATATTCCTCTTTTATATAGATACTAGTAAAAAAAAATAATATATATATATATATATATTTTTAGGTAGATCATGTAATCTTGATTTTCTCCCATTTCTTTCATTCAATTCTGCTGACTTCTACCAGAAGTCCTGGTTTTCCTCTGTCCAGCTAACCTTTCAACTTTATTGTCTATTATCTTAGGTTTACTGCTACTTTTCTGTTCTGTCAGATAAGGAAGAGGGGAAAGATGAGTTTTCTTAAGGCAGATGATGGGTTAGATAGTAATCACAAGCTGAACTGTTAATTTGCCAAAGGATGGGAAACCGTCAGAAGTATATGTCAATAGTCATCAAATTATCAAAGATGAACATTTGAAATAGCAAAAATTGCAAAAAGAATCCCAAACAAACCCTGTTGGTCTTACAAAGTGCTGAATATTTGACTTTTGTAAATGGACATTGTTTCAAAGCCTGGACATCAGAAACACCAGCTATCAGATGGCAAGTAACCTCTGCTGAATTGTTAAAAGTTTTCAATAACTTGCATAAACAATGATGGTATGAAGTCATGGCAAGATTTCTGCTGATTGATTTGGAAAAGTAGAAGCAATTAGACAGTTGCTGGCAGAATTCACTTTAAGCATTTACTAATTCTTGACAGAACTTCTTACTATGCAATTCACTTACACACAACCAGCTGTATAAACTTGAAGTAATAATTTACTGTAATACCAGTGCAAGACATCCAGCTATAAGACTGATTCACAACACTAGTGAAAGACTAACAACAATGTAATAGTATCCAGAAGTGTAGCCTTATCATCATCCAATGCAGAGAAAGAGAGAGACCCTCATGAGAAAACTTCAGGACATTTGAGAAGGAACAGATAACCACTGAAAATTCCAAGATCCAGCTTGTGGATGAAATTTCCATAAAGGGTGAATTTATAAATGTTGTTTTCCTATTTTAAAACAGAGCTGATCACACATTTAAAAGGCAGTCTCAAGTTTAAGTAACATAATACCAAAAATTACCTTATAATTTTCAGAGATATGTTTGATTTTAAACTGGGAGTTGCTGAGAATATTGTTCTGAATTGTTGTTGTGGCCAATGGTAAGGTTTTTAAATGTGTCAGAAAGATATTTTATGATATATCTTGTCTGATATTATGAAATATATTTTGTTTATTGTTAGGAAGCTTTGTTAATAAATCTGGGTGAATTCTTATTTTTTGGGCCCAATAGTGTGGTTACTTTTGTTGTATTTGGTATAAGATGGGGCCTTGAGATAAACAATGGAAGTTTATTGGGGTAGTCTTACATTAAATTAGCTGAGGTGAAGAGATTTGGAGGGTGAATTTAGCAAAATTGCTTACCTTGTAATAGGTGTTATCCCAGGACAGCAGGATGTAGTCCTCACATATGGGTGACGTCACTGACGGAGCCCTAGTGTGGGAAAACTTCTGTCAAAGTTTCTAGAAACTTTTGACTGGCCCTGTGAGGCCACTGAGCATGCCCAGCATGCCATGATATTCTCTGCCATAGGTGTCTCTCTTCAGTCTCGTATGTAGCAATAACCTTTAGCAAAAATAAAATAATAAAGGTATAAGACCCAACTCCGCGGGGTGGTGGGCAGGTTTCGTGAGGACTACATCCTGCTGTCCTGGGATAACACCTATTACAAGGTAAGCAATTTTGCTTTATCCCAGGACAAGCAGGATGCTAGTCCTCACATATGGGTGATTAGCAAGCTATAGGCTGAGTCATTTTGTAGTGAAGCAACAGTGAAAAATTGTTGGTGAAAATGAGTCAGCCGAAAATCACAGCAGATTGGATGTAGAAGGAGTTGGGATTAAACTGGAAACAAGTTCTTTAAGACAGATTGTCCGTAAACTGAATCTTGTTGCCCTTGTTTGTCCAAACAGTAATGAGCTGCAAAGGTGTGAAGAGAACTCCATGTTGCTGCTTTACATATGTCAAGGATTGGCACTGAACGATAGTGTGCTACTGAGGTTGACATTGCTCTTAATGAATGTGCCTTTACTCGCCCTTGGAGAGGAAGGTCTGCCTTTTCATAGCAAAACTGTATGCAATCTGCTAGCCAATTGGATAGAGTATGTTTACCTACTGCTTTACCCGGTTTGTTTGGATCATAAGATACAAAGAGTTAATTGGATGTCCTGAGAACTGCAGTGCGGTTTAAGTAAAAGGATAGTGCACGTTTACAGTCCAAGGTATGTAAGGCCCGTTCTCCTTAGTGATAATGAGGCCTTGGAAAGAATGTGGGTAAAACTATGGACTGGTTCAGGTGGAATTCCGTAACTACTTTGGGAAGGAATTTTGGATGTGTACGGAGAACTACTCTGTCATGTAGGAACTTTGTGTAGGGTGAGTATGTGACAAGTGCTTGTAACTAAATAACCCTTCTAGCTGATGTAATGGCTATGAGGAAGATAGTTTTCCATGTGAGAAATTTAAGATCACAGGAATCTATGGGTTCAAAAGGAGTAAAACCAGATTCAGGTCCCATTCTGTGACTGGTGGCCGAATTGATGGTTTAACGTGAGTTAAACCTCTCATAAATCTACTGACAAGAGGTTGCGTGGAAATTGGTGCATCTCCCAACTTGTTATGGTAAGCTGAGATTGCACTTAAATGTACCCTTACAGATGAAGTCTGGAGACCAGAGTCTGAAAGATGGTATAAGTATTCTAGTAGAGAAGTTGTGGGGCAGGAGAAAGGATCCATGTTCTTTGCTTTGCACCACAAAGTAAACCTTTTCCATTTCGAAGAATAGCTCTTTCGTGTTGAAGGTTTACGTGAAGCTAGAAGCACTTGAGATACATTGGTGGAAAGGTTGAGTGGTTGTAAAATCAAGCTTTCAACATCCATGCTGTCAGGGAGAGGGATTGAAAGTTAGGATTGCGCAACCGACCCTGATCCTGAGTTATGAGAGTGGGATGTACTCCCAGGCGAATGGGATCCCTGACTGAGAGGCCTAGAAGTGTGGGAAACCATACCTGTCGAGGCCAATATGGGGCTATGAGTATCATGGACCCCTTGTCTTGTTGTAGCTTCACTAGAGTTTTGGTTATGAGCGGTATTGGAGGATACGCATATAGTAGGCCTAAATTCCAAGGGCGAGCAAAGACGTCCTTGGCTGGCTGGCTTTTCTGTTTGTGCAGAGAGCAGAACTTGTCCACTTTGTGATTGAGATGTGATGCAAAGAGATCTATTGTTGGTTGACCCCACCGTTGAAAAATCCTGGTCACTACTGAGGGATCCAGGGATCATTCGTGTGGTTGGAACTGGTGACTGAGTCGGTCCGCCACTATGTTGTGAATGCCTGCCAGATAAGTGGCCCGGAGAAACATTGAGTGTGTCAGGGCCCAGTCCCAAATTTGTGCAGCTTCTTGACAAAGAAGATACGAGCCCGTACCTCCTTGTTTGTTGATGTACCACATGGCTACTGTGTTGTCTGTTTGGATCAGAACAGTCTTGTGTGAAAGGCAGTCCTTGAACGCATGCAGCGCATAACATATAGCTCGAAGTTCCAGGAAATTGATTTGAAAAGTTGCTTCAAGTCTTGTCCAAGTGCCTTGGGTTTGGAGGTTGTCTATGTGAGCTCCCCAACCGAAGGTGGATGCATCTGTAGTCAACGTTATCTGTGGGACTGGTTGCTGGAAAGGTAGGCCTTTGCGCAAGTTATCCTTGTTTGCCCACCACATTAGAGATAATCACAGTTGGGGGGGTCACTTGAATTGGATAATGTAGTAGTTGAATGGCTTGGATCCATTGTGATCTTAAAGTCCATTGGGTTATTCTCATGGCCAATCTTGCCATAAGAGTGACATGAACTGTGGAGGCCATGTGGCCTAGTAAGGTTAGAAAGTGATGAGCTGTCACTTGTTTCTGTGAGTAAATGGATCTTGCCCAGAGGGAAAGTGTGTTTGCCCGATCCTCGGGTAGAAAGGCTCTTGAGAGGATGGTGTTCAATTCTGCTCCGATGAATTGAAGTAGGTGAGACGGAGTGAGATGGGATTTTTGATAGTTGATGAGAAAACCCATGGATTGAAGTAGAGAAATTATTTGACTGAGAGAAGTGAGAGCACCTTGTTGAGATTGACTTCTGATGAGCCAGTCGTCTAGATATGGAAAGACATGGACACTTTGTGCAAGTATCCTGCTATTACTGCCAGACATTTTGTGAACACTCTGAGAGCAGAGGCTAGTCCGAATGGCAGAACTCTGGATTGGAAATGTTGATGGCCCACCATGAAGCGCAGATACTTGCAATGAGCAGGGAGTATTGGAATGTGAGCGTAACCATCTTGAAGATCCAGAGAACAAAGCCAATCTCCTGTTTGAAGAAGTGGAAGCATGGTGCCTAGGGAAACCATCCTGAACTTTTCTTTTTTAGAAATTTGTTGAGATTTCTGAGGTCTAGGATGGGACGTAGGCCCCCTATTTTCTTTGGAATGAGGAAGTAACGGGAGTAGCATCCTCTGCCCTGCTGAGTCCGGGGCACTAGCTGTACAGCCCTGGCTCTCAGAAGGATGGATAATTCTGCTTGTAGATGAATTAGTTGAGATTCTTGCTGTGGAAAGAAACTTGGTGGGGATTCTGGTGGAATTGAGAGGAAATTCAGTTTGTAACCTCGAGAGACTATGGAGAGTACCCATTGATCTGATGTTATTCTTCGCCAATGTGTGTGAAAATAGGATACTCTTCCTCCTACTGGCAGGTCTGGTCGAGGATTCAGGAGATGGATTTGTTCTCTGATCTGGATTTCAAAAACCCGCAGCTGGGCCTGTCTGAGGAGGAGGTTGCGGATGAGTTGTCCTTGGCTGCCTGACCTGGGAACGCTGTTGCGGCCTAGTTGGCCTACTCCTAGAGGCTTGGGGGTAGTATCGTCTTTGCCTGTAGAATGGGCGTCTGGTATCTCTCCTAGGTGGTCGACAAGGCTGTGTACAGGGTTCTTGTGGAACCTGTGACAACTGACGTAAGGTTTCTGTATGTTCCTTAAGCTGTTGTACGGCCTCTTGGACTTTTTAACCAAACAAGTTATCCCCCACACATGGCAAGTCAACCAGTTTATCCTGGACCTCAGGCCTGAGGTCCGAGGCCTTAAGCCATGCCCATCTATGAGCGGTAATTCCAGTAGCTGCTGTTTTGGAGGCCGTCTCAAAACTGTCATAGGTCTTTATGGACTATGGCTTGTGCTGCCTCCTGAAATTGTGTAGGCAAGGAAGTGACAAATTCTTCCATCTGCTTCCAGAGATTCCTCTGATACTGTGTCATATACAGTTGGTAAGAAGAGATTCTGGCATAAAGGATGGCACCCTGGTACACCTTTCTACCAAGGGAATCGAGAAACCCGTGATCTTTACCAGGTGGGGTTGAGGAGTGTGGGCGAATACGCTTTGATTTTTTCTGGGCAAATTCAACTACCACAGATTGATGTGGTAGCTGTGGTTTTTGGTAACCTGGAGCTGCCTGTACCAAATATGTAGTGTCTACACGCTTGTTTACTGCTGAGACAGAACATGGGTGCTCCCAGATCCGGTGTTGAAGATCGAAGAGTACTTCATGTACTGGAATAGCCAATACTTGTTTTGGTGGGTCAACAAACTGCAGAACATCTAAAATTTGTTGCCTTGTATCTTGTTCTGCAGTCAGCTTAAAAGGAATGGTGTCTGCCATGTCCTGTATAAAGGTAGAAAAAGACAAATCTTCTGGTGGGGACTTTTTTCTTTGGTCTGGAGGTGAAGGCTTAGACATGAAGTCCTCAGAAGATGTGTCAGTCTACTGATCATCCCAAAAGTCATCTGGATCATCTCTATATGGAGATCTTGGGGAAGACCTGGGTGGGTGATGAAGGCCTGAGGGTCCTGGCTGTGGATCATCAGAGGGGATTAATGAAGATTTATTTATTTATTTAACAGTTTTTTTTATACCGACCTTCATAGTAAATAACCATATCGGATCGGTTTACAATATAACAAGGGAATAACTGGAGTAGCAATTCAAGTAAAATGACAGATAACAATGGTAGGAATAAGTCAAAGTTACAATCAACAGGGAGAGAGAACTTGGAAGCTTACAACAAGCTGGAAGGAAGAAAGGCCGGTAATAAATAAGTAGTGTTACCATAGAACGTACGAGTTAACAGCTTAAACGGTGCTTTGACCTGAAAGTCTCAGAGTCCATTTCGTGCAAATGATTGCCAGACCGGGTAGGAGTGAAGGGCAACTAGTAATTGTCTGGAGGATCAGGAAAGGCTTGGTGAAATAGCCAGGTTTTAAGTCTTTTTCTGAAAGTTAAAAGGCAAGGCTCCAGTCTGAGATTTGATGGGATGCTATTCCAAATAGATGGGCCTGCTATCGAAAAAGCTCTGTCTTTGGTCGTAGCGAGGCGTGTGGCTTTAGTGGGGGAAAATTCAGAGTGCCTTTGTGAACATCTCTAATTGGTCTGTTAGAGGAGTAGAGTTGAATGGTATATCAGGTCAAGTTGAAGTTGATGATGGATGGTTTTGTGGATTAAGGTGATTGATTTGTATAGAATTCTGAAATTCACAGGTAACCAATGTAGGTTCCTGAGTATGGGTGAGATGTGTTCGCCGCGGTTGGTACTGGTCAACAATCTCGCTGCCGCATTTTGTATCATCTGTATAGGTTTGGTGGTAGATTTGGGGAGTCCTAGGAAAAGGGCACTGCAGTAGTCTATTTTGGCGAACAGTAGCGCTTGTAGGACTGTCCTGAAGTCATGGAAGAATAAGAGTGGTTTAAGTCGTTTTAGAACCTGTAATCTGTAGAAGCAGTCTTTAGTTGTTGTGTTGACCATTTTCTTCAGGTTTAGTCGATTGTCTAAAATAACCCCAAGATCTCTAACCTGCTTACAGGTAATGTGAGAGTTGTGTGGAGATGGAAGGGAGATATTGTTATCGTTTGAGGAGATGAGGAGGAGCTCTGTCTTAGAGGAGTTGAGGACCAAGTTTAAGCAGTTGAGTAGATTGGTGATGGATAGAAGGCAGTTATTCCAATGGGTGAGTGCCTTTGAGATTGATTCTGTTATGGGGATCAGAATCTGCACGTCGTCAGCGTACAGATAGTGAATTAGGTTGAGATCTGATAACAGTTTGCAGAGGGGGAGGAGGTAGATGTTAAAGAGGGTTGGGGATAAGGAGGATCCTTGTGGTACACCAAGAGTTGATTTTGTTAGGGGTGATTCTTTATTATTGATTTTGACTTTGAAAGTCCTATTACTTAGGAAGGACTTGAACCAGTTGTGGGCAGATCCGGAGATGCCGATATCAGCTAGGCGATCCAACTAGATGGTATGGTTGACGGTGTCGAAAGCCGCCGAGATGTCTAACAAGACTAGTAAAAAGGAGTGTCCTTTGTCTAACCCCATGATAATATGGTCTGTTAGTGAAATGAGGAGGGTTTCAGTGTTGCGTGATTTACGGAAACCATATTGTGAAGGGTGTAAGATCTTGTGGTCTTCCAGATAATCAGAAAGTTGGGTGTTTACCAGTTTCTCCGTTAGTTTGGCGACGAATGGGAGGTTAGAGATGGGTCTGAAATTAGCTAGTATGTTTGGGTCTAAATTGTGTTTCTTGAGGAGGGGTTTGAGTGAAGCGGTTTTTAGACTGTCTGGGTAGCTTCCATGAGTTAGCAGACTGTTTATGATGCTGGTCAGAGGTCCTGAGATCGAGTTTGGGATGAGAAGCAGGAGTCTCGATGGAATATTGTCAGCCGGATGGCTAGATGGTTTCTGTTTTTTTAGAAGGGATTCAATCTCTTTAGTGGAGATTGATTCGAAACAGTCAAATTTGGGTCTATTTAGAGAATTGAACTTCTCGCCTGCCTTGAGGGGAGTTGTGTTTGTAGGAAGGAGGGCGAGGGTATTTGAGATCTTCTGTTGGAAGAATGAAGCAAGTTCATTAGCCTTGGAAAGAGCTTGTTCGTCTGGAATAGGTGGGGAGGTCGATTTAGTGATTTGTGTTACGTAAGCGAATAGGGCCTGGGCATCATACTGAAAATGGTGTATTTTGTTTGCATAGTATTCCTTTTTTTTCTGTAGAATGGCGGTCCTGTAGTGGTGTAAGAACCCCTTGTATGTTGAAAGGGTTGTTTTGTTAGGGGTTTTGCGCCATCTATTTTCTTTCTGGCGTAAATCTTGTTTCATCTGTTTCAGTTCAGTGCTGAACCATGGTTGATTTCCCTTTTTTGTTGGGTTGATTGATTTGGAGATTATTGGGCACCATTTGTTTGCGACTGTTTCTGTAATCTTTTGCCAGGAGGATAGGGCTGAGTCAGGGTTAGCTAAGTCTAGGTAGGCGAGTTCTTTGGAGAGCTGATCGCTGAGTATGTCAGATGGACATGCCTTCCTGAATTGAATGGTAGAAATGGGTGGAGAGGTGTGAGTCTGATTGTGTGTGGAAAAGGAAGATTCTATCAGGAAATGATCTGACCAAGGGATTGGGGTACAGGTAGGTTCTAATGTACAAGTGAAATACGAATTGATGAATATTTGATCCAGTGTGTGACCAGCTTTATGTGTGGGACTGTTGATGGTCTGTGAATCCCATCGCGCCGAGGGTGGTGAGGAGGGCTTCACAGTTAGTTGAGCGAGGTATTGCATTTGTATGGAGGTTGAAATCCCCCATAATCATTGTTGGAAGGTCTGAATTAATATGTTTCACAATGGATTCTATGAGGGGAGAGGGGTCCGTTTCTAGAACTCCTGGAGGAGCGTAGACTAACAGAATTTGTAGTTGTTTGGATTTGATTAGACCCAATTCTAATTTGGCTTCTGTCTTGATTGTATGTGCGGTCAATCTGAGTTCTTTCTTGGTGGCTAGAAGAAGTCCGCCTCCTCTTTTTTTGAGTCTGTGGAAGGTGAAGATGTCATATGTCTGGATAGGTAGTTGGTTGGTTAAGGCAATGTCCGAGTTTTTTAACCAGGTTTCTGTGATGGCACAGATGTCTGGGTTGGAATCCAAGAGGTAATCATTTAGGATGTGAGTCTTCTCAGTTAAGGATTGCGCATTGAAGAGGGTTACTGAGAGTAGCGTGAGGCCTAGAAGTTGGTTCAATGGTGATGTCATGATAGGGATGATTCTTTTTTGTATGACGTTGATGGAGTTAGTTAATGGGGTTCTTCTTTGCTTGTGGATGATTGGGATGTTGTAAGTGAGCATGGTGAGAGGAGTTCAGGGGGAAGTTTGGTCTGAGATGCGCTTGATTGGGTCTGGATTTGGAGGCACACTGGTGTGAGTCTGAGTCTGTAGGAAATTCAAGAGGTGTCTGAGGATGGGTGAAAGATGGTGTCTGTCAGAATGAGTAGATGTTTGGGTGATTGCTGAAAGATGTTTAAGTTTGTTGGTTCAGTTGGAAGAGTGCTCTGTCCTCAGTAAGCGTTGAGTGGGGTTGTCTGACTGGTTGCTGGGGGTGATTCTGGCCTGGATGGATGACCGGTAGGGAGGCAGGAGCGCCACGGCCAAACAGGGCTGGCAGGAACAAGAGCCCTGATTTAAAGGGCTTTTTTTTTTTAATATATATATATATTTTTTTTTTTTTGGTTTGGCGTCAGAACCTTTGCTCTGTTTCTGGCCTCCTGTTGGTGGAGCGGGTCCCACCTATGGGGAGTGCACCAAGGGAGTGCACTAAGGAGCGCACTTTGTCACGCTCCTTAGGCGCGTGACGCTAGGCGCGCGATGCCTGGGTGTCTCTCAATTTGAATTTAAAGTCCAATCAGGGCTGTCCCCTGATTGGCTCTACGTGGTCAGCGTGCCCCTCGGAGGCGGAGGAAGCTGCGAAGGATGTCGTCAGCGTCTTGCGGTTCACGGAGCCGGCAGGGGCTGCCTCGTGGTCGGGGTCGGAGGCGGCCGTGGGTAAGTGAGAAAAATCGGGTCCTCCACTGTTTTTGGTTGAAGTTTGTCGATGACATTTTGATATCTCTGTAAGAATCATTGAAAAAATGCCAGATCATGGGGTTCAGGATCTTCAGAGGGTGGTTGCACCGATCGAATAGTGGTTGGTATCGATGGAACCATTGTTGGAAGTGCTGGCAACGGTGTCAAAGATGCCGATGGCGTTGGCATCGAGATCGACCTGGAAGATGTCGATGGTATCTGTGTGTAAATCGATGTCAATGCCATGAGGAACCTCGGTGCAGTCATTGATTCCATAGTTGTCCTTGGTGTCGACATCAACACCGGCATCGGTGGTACCACCGGCATCGGTAAATCTACCAGCATCAATGCAGTGTGCATCGGCATTGGCGAGTACGCCGGGGTTGGTTGATTTTCCTTTAAAGCCAGTAAAACCGCTTGTCTGATGATATCAGACAATTCCAGCGTTACAACTGATGGAACCAGAGCAGTTGTAAGCGGTGGCGGAGGCTGAAGTTTCAGATCCTGCACAGAGCCCTGTGGAGGATCAGGCATCGATGGTTGTGGAGGAAGAGGCCCAGGCGCTGAAGGGACTGATGTTTCTTGGTTCCGTGGCCGCTTCGCCATCGATTCCTCCTGGGGAATGGATCCGGACATCGATGAACGTCGATGTCGATGCCGATGTTTCGTTTTATGTTGATCAGCAGACTTCATCGATGCTGTTGACGATGGTGGGGACGAATGATCTCCTGATCCTTCTAGGCAAGGTTTTTTAAGTAAGACGCGTTTTGAAGCTCCGGCCGGAGACGACTTCGAAGATGTCGATGGCGATAGAATAAGTTGTAGGTGGAACAAATGTTCCATTTTTTCTTGCCTAGCCTTTCTTCCTTTCACCGTCATCTCCGCACATTTTGGACAATTATTCACGTCATGTTTCTCACCTAGACACATCACACATTCTAGGTGTGAGTCGGTGATAGACATTGTTCTATTACATGAACATAAGAAAATGCCATACTGGGTCAGACCAAGGGTCCATCAAGCCCAGCATCCTGTTTCCAACAGTGGCTAATCCAGGCCATAAGAACCTGGCAAGTAGCCAAAAACTAAGACTATTCCATGTAACCATTGCTAATGGCAGTGGCTATTCTCTAAGTGAATTTAATAGCAGGTAATGGACTTCTCCGCCAAGAACTTATCCAATCCTTTTTTAAACACAGCTATACTAACTGCACGAACCACATTCTCTGGCAACAAATTCCAGAGTTTAATTGTGCATTGAGTAAAAAAGAACTTTCTCCGATTAGTTTTAAATGTGCCCCATGCTAACTTCATGAAGTGCCCCCTAGTCTTTCTATTATCCGAAAGAGTAAATAACCGATTCACATCTACCCGTTCTAGACCTCTCATGATTTTAAACACCTCTATCATATCCCCCCTCAGTCGTCTCTTCTCCAAGCTGAAAAGTCCTAACCTCTTTAGTCTTTCCTCATAGGGGAGTTGTTCCATTCCCCTTATCATTTTGGTAGCCCTTCTCTGTACCTTCTCCATCGCAATTATATCTTTTTTGGGATGCGGTGACCAGAATTGTACACAGTATTCAAGGCCCGGTCTCACCATGGAGCGATACAAAGGCATTATGACATTTTCCGTTTTATTCATCATTCCTTTTCTAATAATTCCCAACATTCTGTTTGCTTTTTTGACTGCCACAGCACACTGCACCAACGATTTCAATGTGTTATCCACTATGACACCTAGATCTCTTTCTTGGGTTGTAGCACCTAATATGGAACCCAACATTGTGTAATTATAGCATGGGTTATTTTTCCCTATATGCATCACCTTGCACTTATCCACATTAAATTTCATCTGCCATTTGGATGCCCAATTTTCCAGTCTCACAAGGTCTTCCTGCAATTTATCACAATCTGCTTGTGATTTAACTACTCTGAACAATTTTGTGTCATCTGCAAATTTGATTATCTCACTCGTTGTATTTCTTTCCAGATCATTTATAAATATATTGAACAGTAAGGGTCCCAATACAGATCCCTGAGGCACTCCACTGTCCACTCCCTTCTACTGAGAAAATTGCCCATTTAATCCTACTCTCTGTTTCCTGTCTTTTAGCCAGTTTGCAATCCACGAAAGGACATCGCCACCTATCCCATGACTTTTTACTTTTCCTAGAAGCCTCTCATGAGGAACTTTGTCAAACGCAGGGCATTTTTTGAAGCCTGTAGCCATTTTTGGTTGACAGCCGTCGATGAAAGAATGGGAATTCGTGAGAAACCTCAGTGCAGAAATTACTTTGAGCAATTAGGGTTATCTTGTCCTTATGGAAAGGATAAATGATAGATTCATCTTTATCCTCAGAATAAATTTCCCCTCTCTTCCAACAAATCATAGTTGTTTCTCCCTAAAACTTTTTTTCATATTCTCATTTGTATTAAATTAAAAATTTCAAACTCAGCTCTTGTCTTTGGTCTCGTTGATGGCTTACCTAACAGAAAAGACATATAATCTTGCATCTGCAAATTTATCAATGAGGTTTTTCAGAATTGCCTTGCTTTTGCCAAGCACAAAATGCTTGATGTTTAAAATTAAAGAACTCAAGAGTAGCCATTTGTAGAAGGCATATTTGGGTCTTAAACTGCTCCTTTCTTTGTGCTTAGGTTGGGAATGAAGTTCAGGGGGTTCAATCTTTTTAATTAACTGAGTGTGCAATATGTGGTTCTGAGTGTTCTTCAAATTAGCTGCTGCGGCTATTTTAACAGCTGAAAATAAAATTTGAGCAAGTTCCTGTAACAGCCTCCTTCATTACCATTGTTGTGGTTTGCACAATCTTTGCAAGTTCATCCATACTTTTCCCACTGCAGAGGCAGATAGAGTAGCTAGTGCTTGTTTGCTGCCACAGGCAGCACAATGGCAGCCCCATTCAGACATGGGCAGCTTAGCCTAAGGGTAAAAGCTTTGTAGTTCAAGCTTCCCCCCAGACACTGTAATGCAAACATCTACAGATGGATAGGACTGTAAGCTCCCCTTTGGGCTTCCCTTACAGAATTAGAGGCTCTTACTTTAAAGATGAAATTTTCTTTTTTTCAAAAATATACTTTAACTGAAAGTTGAGATACAACTCTGAAGGAGAGTTAGGAGAGACAGACAGATATACATTGAACTATAGAAGCTTCTACTCTAGTGAAATGCACCTAAACACAGCAATAAATTAGATAAAATCTATAAAACATAATACAGAAATCTATTGCTAAATATTAGGTATCAAATGAGTCCCTAAAAAGCAGCAAAAAACCTAAAACATTAGGATCAGCTATCTAAAAATAAAAACATTGGCTTGGAAAAAAGGTTAACCAGGAAGTACTATTTAAAAAGAGAGGTATCAGTAGCATGTAAATTAGTTAAAAACTTGCTGAAAAGCCATGTTTTGATGGGCTGTCTGAAGAGCAGTGGTTCCTATTTTTGTGTATGCATAGTGATATACATATATAGCTGCGACTACAAATATTGTTGCATAAGCTTATGTGATAACATGACTGTTGTATCTTTCACCTGATTTTTATTCTCTAGTGTCCTTTTTATGCTGCAGACATGTAATGGCCAAAAGTTCCTGGAGGTCCAGCGGGGGTCAGGGAGCGATTTCCCGCCGCAAATCGTTTTCCGTATGGAAAATGGCGCCGGCAGGAGATCGACTGCAGGAGGTCGTTCAGCGAGGCGCCGGAACCCTCGCTGAACGACCTCCTGCAGTCGATCTCCTGCCGGCGCCATTTTCCGTACGGAAAATGATTCGCGGCGGGAAATCGCTCCCTGACCCCCGCTGGACCTCCAGGAACTTTTGGCCAGCTTGGGGGGGGGCCTCCTGACCCCCACAAGACTTGCCAAAAGTCCAGCGGGGGTCCGGAAGGACCTCCTGCCGTCGAATCCTGTTGGTCTATGGCCGCCGCCATTTTTCGGCGCCATTTTGGAAAATGGCGCCGGCTGAAGACAACAAGATTCAATAGCAGGAGCCCGTTCCGGACCGCTGCCGTTCCGGACCGCCGCTGGACCACCAGGTAATTTAAGTTATTTGGGGGAGGGGTTCGGGAGGGTGGGGGATTTAATTTAAAGGGTCGGGGGTGGGTTTTAGCGGGTTTTAACAATTTTAGCGGGTTTTAACGATTTTAACGATTTATCACGATATTTTACCCCCCCAAACGGCAACAATACGATTCCCTCCCCCTCCCAGCCGAAATCGATCGTTAAGACGATCGAGGACACGATTCACATCTCTAGCGTCCATGTCTCCGCTGGACCCTGGAGCCTCAGGACGCCTAGCGGACGCCCATCTCTCCGGTGTCCATAGAGGCGTCCATGTCCGGAGTCTCAGAGACATACAGTTTAACCCCAGCCTGGCGTGGCTCCCATCTAATGCCAGGGACAGGGTAGGTGGTAAATATTCAGGTTAAAGACGCGGTAAATGAGCTGGTTAACACGACGATAATTTGGGCGCACGTTACTGTATCGGAGGGAATAGCTAATCTGATCATTAACATGTCATATACATGTGGCGGGCGGAAAGAGATACGCGTCCTTTTCGGCAAGTGGTAAGGACGCGTAAAAGCCGATACTGAATTGCGGGTAAGCCTTACGCGTTCAAAACGTGCGTCCAAAGCGGGTTAAAAACCGGGTAACCCGGCCACGCTTTACTGTATCGGCCCAAATGTGACAGCAGAACTTGCATGCACAGCATGGTGTGCAAACACCACATTCTTCTTCCTAAACTAATCCTACCATTTTCTTCTGTAAGTGTTTAAAGCAACATCTGAATCATCAAAAATCAGGCAGTATTTCTATAGGTTAGAAACATGGCTAGATTTAGGCATTGGCAACATTTTTAATTTACTTATTTATTTACAAAATTTTTATACCTCTGCATCCCAAGTTCTGAGCGGCTACAATTTATCAACATAATAATTTACAAGATACAATAAAACAATACAACTTAAAATTCAAAATATAGAGCAACATAAAATACAATAAGAAGTATTAAAACATATAAAACATCATTAAAATGTTTAATAAAATAAAACATAAAAGTCAGACATAAAACATGAAATAAACGAATACATGATCTATTGCTAAGATGGTAATATTATTTTCTTTCAGACTCTTAAGCATACCTTTCTGCTACAAGATAATTTAATAAAATTCTAACTGAAATAAGCATGTTTTTATTTGTATTTTAAACATTTTAATGCATTGCAGCTTCTGAAAATTCAGTGGATCATTGTCCCAGAGTATGGACCTTGCTACTGAAAACAGGCTATCCGTTCAGTCGACTAATCAAATAGATTTATAGCTCAGAACATCAAGAAGACAAATTCCTTTTGACCTTAATTTTCTTGTGGGCTGATAAATTTTTAATAGTGAGTTAATAGAGTAAAGACAGTCATGGTTTAGAGCATTGTGAATTGTAACCAGTACTTTGTAATGAATGCAATATTCTACAAGGAGGCAATACAGTACTTTAAGAACCAGGGTAATATGCTCAAATTTTGATATCTCTGTAAGAATCCAAGCTGCTGAATTTTGGATGACTTGGATACCTTTAATTGTATAGGCATGTAGGCCTACAAATAAGGAGTTACAGTAATCAAGAGATGGTATAATTAGGGCATCAGTTTCTTTTAAAAAGGGCTTTAATCTTCTCAACATACATACTGGGTCATTCATCAAGCTGTGTTAGGGTCCTAACATGAGTTTATCATGTATATTGTGCAATATAAGCAATATTTTACATCTCCCCACCCAAACACCCTCCCCTATTGCAATGACCTTCTTTGTATGTAATGTGCATGCATAAATAATGCAAATGCATGCACATTACATACAAAGATTTTACGGTGGATGACCAAAAAGGTGATCAGCCTTGATAAAATAACAACAGCTCCTAGGGAAGCGTTAGATGTGTGGCAGGAGGTCCGGGAATCTAACGTGGGTCCCGAGGCTCCCACCTCACATTTCAAGCGGCATTAAAAAAAATAAAATAAACCACGGCCAAATGAGGAGCTTGAGTGGGATCAGTGCTGACCACTGTTTCGACCCAAAAAAAGAAAAATAAGTGGAAATATGTGTGCGGCAGCAGCCCCCCTAAAGTCTAACCCCCAGGCCCCTGAAATGTCAAGCCCCACCCCCAGCCCCCCTAAAGTGGCAATCCACCCACCCTCACCCCACTCTACCTCCCTGTAGAACCCCCATTACCTTATCTTTGAGCCCAATTTGGAGATGGGTGCATTCTCACAAGTAGCCTGGGTCCAATCCCCAGACCTTACCCCAGTCACATAGCTGGGGCAAGGTCAAGTCAGCACATTTTAGAATATGGTGCCAACCGGGACAGGCGTGAGGTTGCAAACATCCACGACATGGGATCCAGGATAAGGAAAGGGAGGCTCTGGAGGGAATGGATGTGGGGGGCTTAAATCTTAAGGGGCTGGGTAGATTGAGCCTTTAGGGGGACATGAGGGTGGGTGAATTGATACTTTGGAGGGCTGTGGATGGGGGCTTGAGCCTTTGAGAAGCTATGGGGTGAGGGTAGGTGGATTGAGCAATCCAGGGGCTTGGGGTGGGGCTTAACACTTTAGGGAGGCCGCATTCATATTTATATTTATTTTTCATTTTTAGGAATTCAGGGCTTCCTTGACTGGTAGCCCCGAGTTGAAATGGAGGTCAGCATTGATTCCCGCTCAACTGCTCCATTTGGCCATATTGGGTTTTTTTTTTGGGGGGGGGCAGCAGCCCATTAAAACGATGGCAGTCCTGTGAGTTTGGGGCCTCCATCGTGTTAAAGGGCCACTCGCAGCATTCTTTTGTGTTGCGGTATTTGCCCATGACATTAAGAATGTGCCATACAGCTGCATTGTGTTTTCAGAGGAGACACTAGAGATGTGAATCGTGTGATCGATCGTCTTAACGATCGATTTCGGCTGGGGGGGGGGGGGAGGGAATCGGATCGTCGCGGTTTTGTTTTTGTAAATATCGTGTAAATCGTAAATCGGGGGAGGGCGGGAAAACCGGCATACTAAAACATCCCTAAAACCCACCCTGACCCTTTAAAATAAATCCCCCACCCTCCCGAACCCCCCCAAAATGCCTTAAATTACCTGGGGTCCAGAGTGGGGGTCCCGGTGTGATCTTTTACTCTCGGGCCTGCGGTGCGTTGTAGAAATGGCGCCGGCGCTACCTTTGACCTGTCATATGACTTTTTGTTTTTTGTCCCCCGACATCAGGAGCGTAGGAGATCGCTCCCGGACCCCCGCTGGACCCCCAGGGACTTTTGGCCAGCTTGGGGGGCCTCCTGACCCCCACAAGACTTGCCAAAAGTCCAGCGGGGGTCCGGGAGCGACCTCCTGCACTCGAATCGTTTTGCCGTACGGCAAAATGGCGCCGGCCAAAACGATTTGACTGCAGGAGGTCGTTCCCGGACACCCGCTGGACTTTTGGCAAGTCTTGTGGGGGTCAGGAGGCCCCCCCAAGCTGGCCAAAAGTCCCTGGGGGTCCAGCGGGGGTCCGGGAACGACTTCCTGCAGTCGAATCATGTTGCCGTACGGCCAGCGCCATTTTGCGCAAAATGGCGCCGGCCGTACGGCAAAACGATTCGAGTGCAGGAGGTCGCTCCCGGACCCCCGCTGGACTTTTGGCAAATCTTGTGGGGGTCAGGAGGCCCCCCAAGCTGGCCAAAGGTCCCTGGGGGTTCAGCGGGGGTCCGGGAGCGATCTCCTACACTCCTGACGTCGTTTTGCCGTACAAAATGGCGCCGGCCAAACACCGTATGGCCGGCGCCATTTTGTACGGCAAAACGATTCAACTGCAGGAGGTCGTTCCCGGACCCCCGCTGGACTTTTGGCAAGTCTTGTGGGGGTCAGGAGGCCCCCCAAGCTGGCCAAAAGTCCCTGGGGGTCCAGCGGGGGTCTGGGAGCGATCTCCTACGCTCCTGACGTAGGGGGAGAAAACAAAAAATGGCGCCGGCGCTACCTTTGACCTGTCATATGACAGGGCAAAGGTAGCGCCGGCACCATTTCTACAACGCACCGCAGGCCCGAGAGTAAAATATCACACCGGGACCCCCGCTCTGGACCCCAGGTAATTTAAGGCATTTTGGGGGGGTTCGGGAGGGTGGGGGATTTATTTTAAAGGGTCGGGGTGGGTTTTAGGGTTGTTTTAGTGTGCCGGTTTTTCCGCCCTCCCCCTTCCCCTTCCCCTCCCCCTTCCCCCGATTTATGATTTTTGACGATAAATCAGGGGAATTCCTATTGTATCGCGCTTCTAACGATTTTTGACGATTTAAAATATATCGGACAATATTTTAAATCGTCAAAAAACGATTCACATCCCTAGGAGACACCCCTTTATTGTGGTGACAACCTTCCGGCAATAGTAGGATGTCTTCCTATGAAAAAAACAACATGAATTGATGAAGCTAGGCCAGGGATGGCGAATTCCTGTCCTCAAGTGCCACAAATAGGCCAGGTTTTCAGGATATCCACAATGAATATGCATGATATAGATTTGCATACAATTGAGGCAATGCATGCATATCATTCTCATGCATATTCATTGTAGATATCCTGAAAACTTGGCCTGTTTGTGGCACTCGAGGACTGGAGTTTGCCATCCCTGTTCTAAGCCATAGTTTCTCATAAGATGTTTGTACAGTTTTTTTTATATGTTTCTTAAAAGAAAGATCTACTTTAAAAATAACTCCTAAATTCTTTGCTTATCTAACAATAGGTAACTTTAACAGCATAAAATCAAAGGACGTAAAAAATAGAGTATCAGATTTCCTACTTAAAAAGATAATCTCAGTTTTATTTATATTCAGTGCTAGTCTATTACTAGTTAACCAAATCTTGATGGAAGTAAGGTAGATTGAAAGAAATCCTAAAGTAGTCTTATTAGCATCTGAATAAGGGAAGAAAAATTGGATATCATCGGTGTTAGGTGGAAAGTGTAAATCCATATATTAAATAAAATGGTTGACAGAGAAGACTCTTGTGTTACTCCTGTCTGTAGGGGAAGCCAATCAGAAAAATAATTTCAAAGTCTCACTTGCTGAAACCAGTCTACAACTTTCCCACCTATACCAATTTGAGTTAACATTGGATTAAAATTTTATGGTTGAGGGTATAAAAGGGGGAGGAAAGATCTAATAAAACCAATTACATAACTTTTCCCAGCATCATACCCACAATATAAAATATCAAGGTTAGAAAGTAAAATAAGTCCTGTGCTATTCAAATTGTGCACTATCTAAGATGTGATTATCCTCTAGAAAAGAATTTTGTTGCTTTAAAACCGCATTTTCTATTATTTTGGCTGGGAAAGGTATTGAAGATATTAGTCTAGTTAGCTAAATCCATATTATTCCATTGTGTTTTTTTTAATCAATGGGCAAATGGAGGTTTGTTTGAGAACAGATGGGAATTTCCCTAGGGAGAGAGAGACAAATTGACATTTTTCAAAGGTGAGGAGATATCAGCAATGAGGACTGTCATAACAGCGGTGCTACACAGATACAACTGACATGAAGTTCCTAGGGCACCCAGTTCTGAAGGCATTCAAAACCTCACATCTCCCCTGTTGATCTCTGACTTCTGGGGTCAAAACCCCCCTCTCCTGGTGAAGCAAAAACAACAGCATCTTACTATTTTGTCACTATATTGAATCACGTCTCCTGGTTTGGGATTCTTAAGAATAAATTTCAAAGGCATTTACCCAAGTACATTGCCCTGTCTGAAATGTGAACCCCTTACAGCAATTAAAAATATCCACAGGTTTTCACAATGTGCTCCATGAAAATGTCACGCCAGGAGGTGGACTCTTGGCCTAGTGAGGATTGGTAGGCTCCCTGGTCGGACCCAAGAGAGCGCCTGTCACCAGGAGGCAGAGAACAAAAGGAGACAGAGGCTAGCTGGAGCTTCGCCACTAGCAACCTGGGGTTCCCTCTGGTTGAGCTCTTGGGTACCTGGGCCGCTTGGTCTTAGGTGAGCCTCGCAGGATCTCCTAGATAGAAAGTTCAGAGGTGTGCCCACCACGATCAAGGGAGTTTGGTCGATATTCAGGCCAGATGTCCGGGATGCCTGAGAAGGCCAAAAGAGAGTCTCTGAATGTATGGCAAGGATCAAGGCCAGATTCAAGGAAGCATGGTCAGCCAATGCAAAGGTCATAGCCAGTAATCAGTCCATGGATAGTCAGACAAAGCAAGGGTCAAATACCAGTAGTCAGTCCGTGGGTAGTCAGCCAAAGCAGAGGTCAGGTTCCAGGAGACAGTCAGAAGTGGTCGAGTTCAGGCAGAGGTCAGTTCCAGGTAGTGTACAGACGTGGTCGGCTGTCAGGCAGAGGTCAGTTCTAGGCAGCGTGTAGACATAAGAACATAAGAACATAAGAAATTGCCATGCTGGGTCAGACCAAGGGTCCATCAAGCCCAGCATCCTGTTTCCAACAGAAGCAAAACCAGGCCTCAGGAACCTGGCAATTACCCAAACACTAAGAAGATCCCATGCTACTGATGCAATTAATAGCAGTGGCTATTCCCTAAGAAAAATTGATTAATAGCCATTAATGGACTTCTCCTCCAAGAACTTATCCAAATCTTTTTTGAACCCAGCTACACTAACAGCACTAACCACATCCTCTGGCAACAAATTCCAGAACTTTATTGTGCGTTGAGTGAAAAAGAATTTTCTCCGATTAGTCTTAAATGTGTTACTTGCTAAAATCATGGAATGCCCCCTAGTCCTTCTATTATTCGAAAGTGTAAATAACCGAGTCACATCTACTCGTTCAAGACCTCTCATGATCTTAAAGACCTCTATCATATCCCCCCTCAGCCGTCTCTTCTCCAAGCTGAACAGCCTTAACCTCTTCAGCCTTTCCTCATAGGGGAGCTGTTCCATACCCTTTATCATTTTGGTTGCCCTTCTCTGTACCTTCTCCATCGTAACTATATCTTTTTTGAGGTGCGGCGACCAGAATTGTACACAGTATTCAAGGTGCACTCTCACCATGGAGCGATACAGAGGCATTATGACATTTTCCGTTCTATTAACCATTCCCTTCCTAATAATTCTTAACATTCTATTTGCTTTTTTAACTGCTGCAGCACACTGAGCCGACGATTTTAAAGTATTATCCACTATGATGCCTAGATCTTTTTCCTGGGTGGTAGCTCCTAATATGGAACCTAACATCGTGTAACTACAGCAAGGGTTATTTTTCCCTATATGCAACACCTTGCACTTGTCCACATTAAATTTCATCTGCCATTTGGATGCCCAATCTTCCAGTCTTGCAAGGTCCTCCTGTAATGTATCACAGTCTGCTTGTGATATAAGTACTCTGAATAATTTTGTATCATCCGCAAATTTGATAACCTCACTCGTCATATTCCTTTCCAGATCATTTATATATATATTGAAAAGCACCGGTCCAATTACAGATCCCTGAGGCACTCCACTGTTTACCCTTTTCCACTGAGAAAATTGACCATTTAATCCTACTCTCTGTTTCCTGTCTTTTAACCAGTTTGTAATCCACGAAAGGACATCTCCTCCTATCCCATGACTTTTTAGTTTTTGTAGAAGCCTCTCATGTGGGACTTTGTCAAACGCCTTCTGAAAATCCAAATACACTACATCTACCGGTTCACCTTTATCCACATGTTTATTAACCCCTTCAGAAAAATGAAGCAGATTTGTTAGGCAAGACTTCCCTTGGGTAAATCCATGTTGACTGTGTCCCATTAAATCATGTCTTTCTATATGCTCTACGATTTTGATCTTGAGAAGAGTTTCCACTATATTTCCCGGCAATGAAGTCAGGCTCACTGGTCTATAGTTACCCGGATCGCCCCTGGAGCCTTTTTTAAATATTGGTGTTGCATTGGCCACCCTCCAGTCTTCAGGTACAATGGATGATTTTAATGATAGGTTACAAATTTTAACTAATACATCAGAAATTTCATTTTTGAGTTTCTTCAGAACACTAGGATGTATACCATCCAGTCCAGGGGATTTGCTACTCTTTAGTTTGTCAATCTGGCCTACATCTTCCAGGTTCACAGTGATTTCGTTCAGCTCGTCTGACTCATCACCCCTGAAAACCATCTCCGGAACTGGTATCTCCCAACATCCTCATTAGTAAACAAGGAGGCAAAGAATTAATTTAGTCTTTCTGCAATGGCCTTATCTTCCCTAAGAGCCCCTTTAACCCCTCTGTCATCTAATGGTCCAACCGACTCCCTCACATGTTTCTTGCTTTGGATATATTTAAAAAAGTTTTTATTATGAGTTTTTGCCTCTATGGCCAACTTCATTTCAAATTCTCTCTTCGCCTGTCTTATCAATGTTTTACACTTAACTTGACAATGCTTATGTTTTATCCTATTTTCTTCAGATGGATCCTTCTTCCAATTTTTGAAGGATTTTTTTTGGCTAAAATAGCCTCTTTTACCTCACCTTTTAACCATGATGGTAATCGTTTTGCCTTCCTTGCAACTTTCTTAATGTGCGGAATACATATGGACTGCGCCTCTAGGATTGTATTTTTAAACAATGTCCAAGCCTGTTGAACACTTTTAACCTTTGCAGCTTCACCTTTCAGTTTTTTTCTAACTATTTTTCTCATTTTATCAAAGTTTCCCTTTTTAAAATTTAGTGTTAGAGCTGCAGATTTACTTATTGTCCCCCTTCCAGTTATTAGTTGAAATTTGATCATGCTATGATCACTGTTGCCAAGTGGCCCCACCACCTTTAGTTCTCTCACCAAATCTTGCGTTCCACTAATAATTAAATCTAAAATATCTCCCTCTCTTGTTGGTTCCTGAACCAATCGCTCCATGAAGCAATCATTTTTTACATCCAGGAACTTTATGTCTCTAGCAAGTCCTGATGTTACATTTACCCAGTCAATATTGGGGTAATTGAAATCTCAAAAATAGTGGAAACCAAAAAGTAATGTTTTTAATATAGCCTAGAAGGTGTCAGCAAGCCAGGCGTTGTGAAACTTAAAAAGTAACCAACCGGCCTACTAATCATCCACCTTCAAAAAATCTTTTTAATGAAAACATATTTTTTTAAGGTTTTTTGAATTTTCTTAAAATGTCCACAATTTTTCAAGACGAGAATACAGTGAGAGACGCTTCAACATTCACGGCCTGTGTATCGCTGTGTAGCTTCTTGGTATGAATAATATAGAGTCACATCACTTCTACCTAAAAACAGCGTGATCAATATTAGTTTCATATTTCATCAAAAGGATAAGAATGAAAAGTACTTATCTGAACATAGATCAGGCTACCATTCTGGAACGGACGTAACGTCTCAGTGCCTCTTCGCCAGAAACAGAGGAAACGAAGCCGAGGCTTGTGCCTCTTTAAATAGGAAGTCATCAAATGACGTCATTAGAACGCAAAACGTCATTGACAGTCCTTTTGCACAGCTGGTATCCAGTAGGCAAATTCTGATAAACATAATAAAAGATGTCAGCATACATATAAACACCATACCATTATCCAAGAAAAACATATAGATCAAGTTCAGTGTTTAGCCCTACCCGGGGCAACAGTATTGAGTTTATAAATCCTTCGCTGTTCTTTCTGTAGCAAGAGTGACTCACGGTTGCCACCGCGCCAATGCTCAGGAACATGATCAATAGCACAGAACAAAAGGTTATCAATAATTGTGTCCAAAATCCAAACAGTGCATCACCAATGGTTCATCTACTCTGGAGTTTTTAATGTTGGATCTGTGCTCAATCATTCGAGTTTTCAAAAGGTGTTTAGTTTTTCCAACATATAATAGCCCACAAGGGCAGCAAATCAGGTAGATGACCATAGTAGACAAACAGGTAGTATGGTGTCTCAATTTAATCTTGTAGCCAGTATTAGTAGTTAGCGAGTCTTGAACTGACATAGACAAGGCACAAACTGTGCAATTATTACACGGGACATGTGATCCTTGTAAAACATCATTGGCATCTAGGGAGGCAGAGGAATCAGATCTTACTAACAAATCCTTTAAATTAGTTGCTCTTGAAAATGTGATGCATGGAGTAACTTGAAAAATTTCATGCATTTGTAGAACATGCCAATTTTGAAATATCGATTGTCGGATCTTGTAGGCATCTGAAGAATATGGCAAGATGTGTCATCTTCTCTATGTGGGAGAAAAAGCCATTCTCTATGTGAGAACTTCACTCTTAAATAGGCTTTCCGGACACTTGATTTAGGGTAACCACGGGCCATAAAATGTTCACGAAGCAGTTTAGACTGTATTTCAAAATCAGCCACAGTAGTGCACAAGCGTCTCAACCGAACAAACTGACTTAAAGGCAAATTTAATTTGAAATTCTTGGGATGAGCACTCTCAAAATGCAAGAAAGTATTAGAACTATACTGATTTCCAGTATAGTGATGTTATAAATTTGCCACCAGTCAAAGTAATCCTAATATCCAAAAAAGAAATGGACTCCCGTTGTACATCAGCTGTAAAATGCAAATATGAATCAAGTGAATTTAACCAGCATACAAAGGATATGAAACTATCATTGTCACCTCTCCATAAGATGAACACATCGTCAATATAACGTTTCCAGACAACCAGGCTGCGTTCAAAAGGATGATGTGTCAACCAGCGTTCCTCAAAGATATTCATATAGAGGTTAGCTAAATCCGGTGCCATGGTTGCACCCATGGCAGTACCACATATTTGTTGATAGAATTCACGATTTAAGGCAAAACATTTTTTCTTCAAGGCAATTTCAAGCAGATCCTGTAAAAAAGTACTGGGAACGCGGTGTGGTCTAATATGTCTCTCAAAGTAAATGAAAGCTATATCTATTGTTTCATCTTGAGGGATGGAAGTGTACAAAGCTTCAACAACCAGAGTAGCCATTCGTAGTCCTGTAGTCTCAAAAAAAAAAATACTTTTTCATTAAAAATATTTTTTGAAGGTGGATGATTAGTACACCGGTTGGTTACTTTTTAAGTTTCACAACGCCTGGCTTGCTGACACCTTCTAGGCTATATTAAAAAATTACTTTTTGGTTTCCACTATTTTTTGGTGAATATACATTGTGTGGTTTACCACTGACTCTTTTTGATTTAGCTGTGTTACAGTACGTTGAGTCATGGAATCTGAAGCCGTCAACCCTTTGAAAACTCTAAGTTTCTCTGACGCGGATGTTGTGCTCTGCGGCCGTGGCGCCCCACGACCGCGTTCTCCCACCTGAGTCTCCGGCCATGAAAGCCCCGGGGGAGGGCTCCGACTCGGGCCCGTGCTGCCCGCTGCAGGGAAAGCCTCCTGCTTCCCTCAACCACGTTTCTTCTTCTCCACCGAGGAAATCCAAGATGGCCGCCGTCAAACTCATTTGCATTTAAAGGGACCTGGTCCCTTTAACTAGACTCACCTGCTTCCAATGATCCAGAGCAGAGGAAGTATATAGGGAGGCTTCCTCTGCTCATTCCTCGACTTGGCAACGTCTCTTGCGAGTGATGTTTGAGTCTGCTTGCCTCGGTGAGTTCCTGCTGCTTGTTCCTGTTACATCTTGGTGATTCTCTGGTTCCTGACTTCGGATTGGCTTACGGTGATTCTCTGGTTCCTGACTCTGGATTGGCAAGCGGTGATTCTCTGGTGCACGACTTCGGACTGGTGAGCGACGACCCTCTGGAACTTGACCTAGGACTCCTTCAAGACTCCGTCTCCAAGGGCCCACCTAAGTCCCAGCGGCCCGGGTCCCTACGGGCTCCTCCTGGGGGGACCGCGGGCTTCCAGGGCGAAGCTCCAGTTGGCCTTTGCACCATTGCTCTGACCTCCCTAGGTCCACCTAAGTCCCAGCGGTCGGGTCCCTACGGGCTCCTCCCGGGGGGACCACAGACCACCAGTGGTGAAGACTCAGCGCCTCATCTCGTCTCTTCTCCGCCTCCGTATTCGTCTCCGCCTCCAGTGCCCAGGGTCAGCTGGTCCCGCCTCCTGTTCTGCCTTGCCACCCGACAAGAGACCCTACGGACCGTCCGAAAGGTATACCATCCTCTTGTCGGCCAAGGGTCCACAAGCCTGAGCATAACAGCGGACTTACAAGCACTACTTGACAAGCCATCATCCTTTTCATCAGCCTCTGATTCACCGTCATCTGATTTACAGTTATTTACATTACAAAAACGTATTTGTTGTTCGATTCGCACCACCTTACATGCTGACACACTTTTTGAATATTGTCGTGTTCAATGCATCCCACGAGGGCTTCGTATGTTCAAAGAACCGCACTTATATAAGGAGGATGAAGAATTTATGTCTAATTGGAATGCTATATTGAATAAGTGTAGCTTAGACCTCATGATTTTAATTATTAAAAAAGCACAGTCATCTGCAATTATTATACACGAGGAAACTGAAGTAACTAAATCAATGTTGGCTTCCACCATGGACCCAGATCAGTTCGTTATTCAAATGAAATCTACTGAAGAACTGATGGAAAAATTCGGTCCGATCTAAAAAAATTCAAATTTGAGAAGATCTGCCGTGATGAACGGGATTACACAAAAGGATTTGTTTATCCCTGGATGACTAAGTCTAACACTATTAGATTATCCAGACATGTCACATTTGATTCAAGTGGTGATGATTCATCTGGGGTCGATGATATTCGCTCCCGACAAGCCAGGAATGAAAACACCGGCGGTAAAACCCTTGCAACTTTTTTTAGGACAAAGTGCACGGGGCTCCAGGCGCCCATACTACGGTCGACAGAACCAGTATTCAACTGCTCCATAACAGGATCAATTCGAACCTTCAGTGCGAATCACCCGATCACAAGAAGCAAATAATCTTTAGTTCTAAACGTATCTTTGTGGAATTTGTCTGCCACACAATTGCAAGTTCTTGAACTAGGTTTATCATTTGTTTCCAACTTCACGAGCTGATAAGTTCTCCTTTACAGGTAGCTCCTGTATCATTTTGTGAGAAATCTAAAAATAAAAAAAATTTTGAGACACATCCGCCATCATATGATCCCTCTATTATGCCATCCATAAACGTGGGTACCGCCAGGTCCTGAAGATCCTGCCTTAAAGGTATTCTACCAATTAGTATCAAAATATATTTCATCGTTGGATACTACATCATCCAATCATATTTTCTTTAATTTTTCTCGGAAAGAGAAAATGGTACTTCAAGATTGCGTTCAGCATAAAGATTTGATTATAAAAATGGGCTGATAAAGGTGGGAAAATAGTTCTCCAAGACCGTACCTCCTATGAAGCTGAGATTGCTCGCCAATTGAATGACACTCGTTTTATAAAAATCTGAGTTCAGATCCAACCATCTCAATACAACAAGAAATCATTGCGTTGGTGAAAAGTGGCACTCAGGCTGGTTTTCTTACTACTAAAGAAGCAAAATTTTTGATAAATGACTACCTCGGACACCAGTATTCTACACATTACCTAAGATTCATACAAATCTTGATTGTCCTCCTGGACGATCAATAGTTTCCGGATGTGGATCACTGTTGGAACCTCTCTCCCATTTCATAGATCGATTTCTAGCACCTTTTGTGCCTCAAATGTCATCCTATGTAAGAGATTCATCTGACATGATCATTTATCTTGAGCAACTTGAAATTGACACTACAGGACTACGAATGGTTACTCTGGATGTTGAAGCTTTGTACACTTCCATCCCTCAAGATGAAACAATAGATATAGCTTTCATTTACTTTGAGAGACGTATTAGACCACACCGCATTCCCAGTACTTTTTTACAGGATCTGCTTGAAATTGCCTTGAAGAAAATTTTTTTTGCTTTAAATCGTGAATTCTATCAACAAATATGTGGTACTGCCATGGGTGCAACCATGGCACCGGATTTAGCTAACCTCTATATGAATATCTTTGAGGAACGCTGGTTGACACATCATCCTTTTGAACGCAGCCTGGTTGTCTGGAAACGTTATATTGACAATGTGTTCATCTTATGGAGAGGTGACAATGATAGTTTCATATCCTTTGTATGCTGGTTAAATTCACTTGATTCATATTTGCATTTTACAGCTGATGTACAACGGGAGTCCATTTCTTTTTTAGTATTAGGATTACTTTGACTGGTGGCAAATTTATAACATCACTATATCTGAAATCAGTATGCTCTAATACTTTCTTGCATTTTGAGAGTGCTCATCCCAAGAATTTCAAATTAAATTTGCCTATAAGTCAGTTTGTTCGGTTGAGACGCTTGTGCACTACTGTGGCTGATTTTGAAATACAGTCTAAACTGCTTCGTGAACGTTTTATGGCCCGTGATTACCCTAAATCAAGTGTCTGGAAAGCCTATTTAAGAGCGAAGTTCTCACATAGAGAATGGCTTTTTCTCCCACATAGAGAAGATGACACATCTCGTCATATTTGCATCTTGCCATATTCCTCAGACGCCTACAAGATTCGACAATCGATATTTCAAAATTGGCATATTCTACAAATGCATGAAATTTTTCAAGTTCCTCCACGCATCACATTTTCAAGAGCAACTAATTTAAAGGATTTATTAGTAAGATCTGATTCCTCTGCCTCCCTAGACGCCAATGATGTTTTACAAGGATCACATGTCCCGTGTAATAATTGCACAGTTTGTGCCTCGTCTATGTCAGTTCAAGACTCGCTAACTACTAATACTGGTTACAAGATTAAATTTAGACACCATACCACCTGTTTGTCCACCATGGTTATCTACCTGATTTGTTGCCCTTGTGGGCTATTATATGTTGGAAAAACTAAATACCTTTTGAAAACTAGAATGATTGAGCACAGATCCAACATTAAAAACTCCAGAGTAGATGAACCATTGGTGATGCACTGTTTGGATTTTGGACACAATTTTGATAACCTTTTGTTTTGTGCTATTGATCATGTTCCTGAGCATTGGCACGGTGGCAACCGTGAGTCACTCTTGCTACAGAAAGAACAGCGATGGATTTATAAACTCAATACCGTTGCCCCGGGTGGGCAAAACACTGAAATTGATCTATATGTTTTTCTTGGATAATGGTATGGTGTTCATATGCATGCTGACATCTTTTATTATGTTTATCAGAATTTGCCTACTGGATACCAGCTGTGCAAAAGGACTGTCAATGACGTTTCGCGTTCTAATGACGTCATTTGATGACTTCCTATTTAAAGAGGCACAAGCCTCGGCTTCTTTTCCTCTGTTTCTGGTGAAGAGGCACTGAGACGTTACATCCGTTCCAGAATGGTAGCCTGATCTATGTTCAGATAAGTACTTTTTATTCTTATCCTTTTGATGAAATATGAAACAAATATTGATCACGATGTTTTTAGGTAGAAGTGATGCGACTGTATATTATTCATACCAATGCATGCCCCTGAAGAAGCTACACAGTGAAACACGGGCCGTGTTGGGCTCGTTGAAAATGAATGTTGAAGAGTCTCTCACTGTATTCTCATCTTGAAAAATTGAGGACATTTTAAGAAAATTCAAAAAACCTTAAAAAAAAAATACGTTTTCATTAAAAAGATTTTTTGAAGGTGGATGATTAGTAGACCGGTTGGTTACTTTTTAAGTTTAACACGCCTGGCTTGCTGACACCTTCTAGGCTATATTAAAAAATTACTTTTTGGTTTCCACTATTTTTTGGTGAATATACATTGTGTGGTTTACCACTGACTCTTTTTGATTTAGCGGTAATTGAAATCTCCCATTACTATCGCACTGCCAAATTGGTTTGCTTCCCTGATTTCTCTTAGCATTTCATCATCTGTCTGACCATTTTGTCCAGGTGGACGGTAGTATACTCCTATCACTATACTCTTACCTAACACACATGGGATTTCTACACATATAGATTCTACTGAGCATTTGCTCTCTTGTATGATCTTTATCCTGTTGGACTCTATACCCTCCCGGACATAAAGTGCCACACCCCCACCAAGTTGATCCTCCCTATCATTGCGATATAATTTGTACCCTGATATAGCACTGTCCCATTGGTTATCCTCCTTCCACCAAGTCTTTGTGATGGCAATTATGTCAATCTCATCATTTGCTGCTATAAACTCTAACTCTCCCATATTACTTCTTAGACTTCTGGCATTGGCATACAGACATTTGAAAGTGTGGTTTTTGCTTATTTTAACAACCTGCTTTTCAGTTGTTTGGGATCATTTGTAAATCATTAGCTTTTGTGATTTTTTACATATAGGCATATGAACTATGTTTGCTTTTAATTGAACCTCTCTGTTGGGATACCCTAACTCTCCTGTTTCATTAGTATCCTTCAAGGATACATTTCTCCGAACCATGCACTGCTGAGTGACTGTCGGCTTTCCCCCTTGTTCTAGTTTAAAAGCTGCTCTATCTCCTTTTTGAAAGTTAGTGCCAGCAGCTTGGTTCCACTCTGGGTAAAGTGGAGCCCATCCTTTCGGAAAAGTCTCCCCTTTCCCCAAAAGTTTCCCCAGTTCCTTACAAAGCTGAATCCCTCTTCCCTGCACCATCGTCTCATCCACGCATTGAAATTCTGGAGCTCTGCCTGCCTCTGGGGACCTGCACGTGGAACAGGAAGCATTTCAGAGAATGCCACCCTGGAGATTCTGGATTGCAGCTTCCTACCTAAAATCCTAAATTTGGCTTCGAGAACCTCTCTCCACATTTTCCTATGTCGTTGGTGCCCACATGTACCACGACAGCCGGCTCCTCCCCAGCACTGTCTATAATTCTATCTAGGTGACGCGTGAGGTCTGCCACCTTCGCACCAGGCAGGCAAGTTCTCAGGCGGTCCTCACGTCCACCAGCCACCCTGCTATCTACATGTCTAATAATCAAATCATTAACTATGATGGCCGGCCTAACCCTTCCCTCCTGGGCAGTAGCCCTGGGAGATTTGCCCTCAGTGCGAGAGGACAATACATCACCTGGAGAGCAGGTCCTTGCTACAGGATCACTTCCTGCTACACCAGGGTGATGTTCTCCTACTGGGAGACCTTTCTGATTCAAGGCAGCACTGGGGCTGCCAGAATGGATTTGGGCCTTGGCTACTATGTCCCAGAAGGTCTCGTCAATGTTCCTCTCTGTCTCCCTCAGCTCCTCCAAGTCTGCTACTCTAGCCTCCAGAGATCGGACTTGTTCCCTGAGAGCCAGGAGCTCTTTGCACCCAATTTTCCAGGCATTGTATCATGTTCTGGAGGTCTGCTTGTAGAACTTCTGGGTTTGGAGAAACTATTAGCCAGTCATCCAGATAGGGAAAATTTGAATTCCGTTTTATTGGAGATGGGCCACAACCACTGCTAAGCATTTCATGAAGACTCTTGGGGCAGAACAGAGTCCAAAGGGAAGAACTTTGTATTGACAGTGAGTGGATCCTATCTGGAAGCAAAGGTATTGCCAGCAAGAATCATGGATCAGAATGTGTGCATATGCGTCTTTTATATCGAGATAGCACATCCAATCATTTGGTTGAATGAAAGGCAATACTGATTTGAGAGTTGTCATCTTGAATTTTTTTCTTTGGAGAGTTTTGTTGAGTGACTGGTGGTCTAAGATAGGATGGAGACCTCCTGAGCATTTTGGAATGAGGAAATATCAGGAACAGAAACCCATATTGATATGATCCTTTGGGAAGAGTCAAATGGCTTGCTGTGCTAACAGTTTTTCTACCTCTAGCTAAAGATGGGAATTTGAGAAAGATCCTTCGGAGGTGGGGCAATATGGAGAAGGATGTGACGCTTGATGAAATCCAGGTGATAACTGTATCGTATGATCTGCCGGACCCACTGGCCCATTGTTATTTGGGACCATGCCAAGTAATAACTGCTTACTCTGCCCCCGACAGGAGCGGTTGGCTATGGCTTGATGGATCTAAAAAATTCTGCTGCAATTTTAGAGCTGTCTGTTGCTGTTGTTTCTGAGATCTATAGTCTCGTTGACGGCCTCTCAATTATGCGTGCTCTGTTTATGTCTGAGGTTGTTGATAAGTTAGAAGATGGTATTGTGTGTACTGCCAGTAAAGCTTCCACTGTGAAAATACGTTTTTTTGTACTATGAATAATACTATTTCTATGAAGCTTGCTGGACTGCTACATTTTGCTCTTTGATCTGAGAGACTGTTTCCCTGAATTTGTCTCCAAAGAGGTTGTTCCCCAGGCATGGCATGCTCTCTGATCGCGCTGGTTCTCAACCATGCCATATGACAAGCTGCAATGGATGCTGCAGATGTACAAGATGTTGTCCCAAATGCTGCATAAACTGAGTGAAGCAAGCACCTGAGTCTTTTCTTCAAATCATGGAGCAGTTGCAGTGTAATTTGCTCCCTGGTTTCAGACTGAAAAAAAAGACTTCAGCTGTTGAAAGCATTCGTACTGCACTATATAAAATTGGTGCTGTTCAATACAAGAGGCCAGCATCAAACCTTGCCTGTATTGATCAATATTCTGGAGATAAAGGAGGTCCTTTGACCACTGTGGTGGTCTGGTGAGGTAGGAAAGATACAAGACACCTGCTGCTTCTAGGCAGTGGAACAGCCGTCAAAGCGATATCCGAAACAGTGGGACAAGGTGGATGATAGTTCAAGGGATCTTCCCACTGAGATTTGTCCCTTGGGAAAAGTTCCTCCTGAAGATGACATTCCCTCTGCTTTCTGAGTGACTCCAAGGAGAGATGAGAGGTATACCCTCATGCCACTCTGGAATGAGCCCAATGAGATCACTGAATGTGGTCTTGGAAGAGACAACCATGGCTTTGCAGAAAAGGTGTGCAGCACTGGCATTACATCTATTAGAACTTCTGCCTGGGTGACCCTGTGTCTTGAGTCTTCCTTTTCTTTAAAGACTTGTAGGATGTTGAAGATACTGGAACTGGTTGGACACTTCTTTGCAGCTTCACTAGCCATCTGTGTCGTGTCCTTTTGCATTGAAACAAATCTGGCAGCATGCTGCATTGTATGCTTCAGCCTGGAATATATGGGAGGTGTGTTTTTCAATGTAGTTGGATGTGTACCATGTCATTTGCTTGCTGTGTGTTGACTACCACAATACTGGCTTTGGAGCCAGTCATGCATCATGAGATGACAGCTTCATGAGATGACGCAGCATTGTGTCAAGGTGCATTGCTTTGAGTTGCGTGAAGCACAGCTTTCAATGTGGTCTTATGTTGCGATGATATGGAGGACAGCGCCAATGGTGTACCTGAATTTTTAATGCACCTCCGAACCAGATGCGGAATTTATACTATTAGATGACAGAGGTAGTGCTTCAGTTTGCATAGGTGTTTTCGATTTTGACTTTGAAGCCCCTGTGGGTCTATCTGATAGACCCATTGATGAAGCGTGTCGCTGTTTGACCTGGTGTTGTGTTTTTGATCCTGGTGACAACTGTGTGGACTGTGGGGGGAAGAAGCATAACTGACCAATGCAGATGACAAACCTTTTTATTCCCATAGTCAGGTAATTTTCTGGGCTCTCTAATACTGGGCTTGTGGAGACATGCGACCGCAGTCCTGGCAGGCCTGGTCATGGTCTGGGCCCAAACAAATGTAGCAATAATTGTGTCCATCTGTTGTAGACATAATAATGTCTGCACTGGCAGTATTTAAAGCCAGGAGATATTTAGGACACGATGTGCACTGAAAAGTGTTGTTTTTGGGATTGCTAACATGAAAACATTTATAAAAATTCTAAGGAGAGGAGAGAAAGGTCTCCACACATCCATGCTTTTGGGCAGAAAAAAATGAACTGAGGAGACTCTGCTCCAGTCAATCGCATGGGAACTGCCACACATAAGCAAAGCATGAAAGCTCTGTTGCTTAGAGACAGCTCTGCATCATATGCCGTTGGATAATGTCATCCAAGACAGCATTGCTAATTCAGCCTGCTTACTGATGTAAAATATGATTATTTAAATAATTAACTGTATCTTCCTTGTCTTTTCTAGTTTTCTATCTTCTGCTGCATGCAATGACATTTTCAAAGGGATGCTGTCTTTAGATCATCTATACTACAACTGGATGTATGCAAGTGAGGAAGATATGCTCCTGTTGGAGGTATAGTTGTAAGTACTGCCTTCTTTTCTTTGTGGTATCTGCAGTTTTCCATGCTATTTGAGTGACATTCAGAATATATTTTAAAGTTAGACTTTTGGTAATAATGTTTTCTGGGGATACTTTGGGTGTGTCTGGGAAAAGAAGATAATAAGTGCCATCTTGGTCAGACCTAGATTCCACTGATTCTGGTGTCCTTTCTCCAACAGTGACCAATCCAGGCAGGCCCCTTTGTGCGCCCCTTCGTGCAGCACCGTAGTGCAGCACCAACCCCCTTCTAACTTCACTTTAAAAGCTACCACAGAGGCTTACACTTAATTCATCTAGTCTCCACCGCCAGAAGGAAACCAGTACACCCCTCTTACTTCCAGACTCATATTAGACTGTGTCAAACCCCTCTCTTCACCAGCTATACCTTACTTGTGCCAGCAATCACCAACCACAGCAGTCACCAATCCAGTACCAGCACTCACCCTGCAATCAGCCTAGACCAGCATTCACCCTGCAATCAACCTAGACCAGCATTCATCAGCCACAGCAGCTATTAAACCCGGTCTAGCAGTAACCGACCACCGCCTCTCTTACAACTCATCTAAGCACCCTAAATCCTTAGCCTTTAGCAAGCCAGGGCCAGATACCACCCATATCATTCATTCAATCAACCCCATCTTTTTCCTAACACAATGAAGCCACAACAGGCCACAATGCCTCCGGGTCTCCCAATTCCGATTCTGCAGCACAGTACAATTTCACAGGAAAATCTTCTATAATATCCCGCCACCACACCTACAAATCCCTCATCCCCATTATGATCTCACCTATCACCCAAATTCTAGGCCTGGTGCTATTCTCCCTGATATTATTCAATGCCCAATCCCTCTCCAAGAAATCTCTGATCCTCTATGACCTTCTTATAGACCCAAACCCAGACATCTGCGCCATAACTGAAACATGGCTTAAACCTACGGATATAGCAAAGTAAATCAACTACCAACACAGACCTACGACTTTTTCTCCCTCCCCCGACAGAAAAAAAGGGGCGGGGGCATTCTACTAGCAGCCAAAAAAGATTTGAGACTCGCACAGTTCCCAGTTAAATCAGATTCCAAACTAGAAACAGGCCTCGTCAAATCGGACCAACTACAAATACTTCTTGTTTATGCCCCACCAGGCCTTTTGGAAGCAGATCCATCCTCTATGGTTGAAACAATAGCATCACACATAAATCTGGACTCCCCGGCGATAATCCTAGGAGATTTCAACTTGCATTTCGACAATCCCACACTATCAACTAGCTGCAAGGCTTTTCTCACCGCCATGTGAGCCATGGGTTTCCAGCAGATAGTCAACAAACCTACCCACAAAGCGGGTCACACGCTGGATCTTATCTTTGTAAATTCCGGGATCACGCCCTCATCTCACCCATTATGCAAGCAGCTCCCCTGGTCAGACTACGCATTAATCTCCACCACCCTCACTCTGGCGGAAACCAGTAACTTCCACCAACCTCACCCACCATTTCTCTACAGAAAATCCTGCTCCTCTGACAAACTCAGCAAACAGTTGGCCCTAGAACTCCCACTCATAGATGTCTCCACTCCCAATTCAGCCCTACAGTCCTGGACGAACATAACAGAGGGAGTAGCAAATAAACTATGTCCTCTAATAACAAAAAAACTCAACCCCAACTCTTCCAAAAGACAACCATGGTTCACTAACGAACTTCAAAAACTCAGAGTCTATGACAGAGAGTAAATGGCGTAAGGCACCTGGACCCAGCTCCCTTTCCGCATACAAGCTCGCTCTCCACCACTACAAGAGCTCCACCTTAAAATCAGAAAGGGACTTCTACGCTTATAAGATTCATGACCTCATCTACGACGCTAAAGCTCTTTTTGCATACGTCTCCAATTTAACACAAATAAATGCTCCAGAAATTCCACTCAACCAAGCCCAATCAAAAGCTGAAGAGTTGGCCCTCTTCTTCCGCAATAAAGTCACTAACCTCCTAGCACAACTTCACTCCAACACCACCTCGCCTTCTAGTGCACACCACCACCATAACAAAGACATATCACTCAAATCATTTGAACCCATCACAGCCTCTGAGATCCAAGCAGTTTTGAAGAAAATGAAACCGTCTTCACACCCCTTCGACCGAATCCCTACCAAGCTGCTCTTACTAATCCCCGACATCATTTCCAACTCACTGGCTGACATCATTAACTGTTCTTTGTCCCAGGGAATCTATCCTGATGATCTTAAACTGGCCTCCATCAAACCGCTCCTAATGAAACCTAATCTGGATCCCAAAGATCCCAATAGCTTCCGCCCGATCTCCAACCTTCCTTTTTTAGCTAAGGTCATGGAAAAATTAGTAAATACACAACTATCTGATTACATTGAAGACCACAAGATTCTGTTCCCTACTCAATATGGATTCCGAAAAGCTTTAAGCACAGAATCCCTGCTCATATTTATTTATTTATTTAGCATTTTTATATACCAAAATTCATGTAGCAAAGTTACAAATCAATTCGGTTTACATTTTAACATTAACAGGCATGTAAGAATGCTATTACATTGAACAAGGATCCCTGACAGACCACATCATCATGGGCCTCGATAAAGTCCACTCGTTCCTACTCATTCTCCTGGACCTCTCGGCAGCTTTTGACATGGTTAACCACACCATCCTCCTAAACCAGTTGTCAAACATCGGTATAACAGGAACTGCTCTGGCCTGGTTCAAAACTTTTCTTGACAACAGAGGCTATAAGGTTAAAATTCATAATAAAGAATCACAACATCAACACTCCTCCCTAGGAGTGCCCCAAGGCTCTTCCTTATCCCCCACGCTCTTTAACATTTATCTTCTTCCACTATGCAAGCTATTAACCAAACTCAACCTTAAACACTTCTTATACGCTGACGATGTCCAGATCGTTATCCCCCTGAAAGAATCCATCGCTAAAACACTTGAACTCTGGGAAATTTAACTTCAAGAAATCAACGGCCTGCTCACTAGCTTAAACTTAATACTAAATTCCTCTAAGACCGAACTCCTTCTCATCTCCCCGGAAAATAGTAATATCACTACGAATCCACCAGCAAACCTGCACATCACACAAACAAGAGACTTAGGAGTTATTATCGATAATCGTCTAAATCTAAAATCATTTGTCAACCAAACAACCAAGGACTGTTTTCATAAACTACATGTCCTGAAAAGAATAAAACCACTCTTTCACTTTCAAGATTACAGAAAGGTTCTGCAAGCCATAAGCTTCTCTAAGATAGACTACTGTAACTCTATCTTATTAGGTCTCCCCTCATCTCACATCAAACCTCTTCAGATGGTCCAAAATGCGGCAGCCAGAATACTGACAAACACGAGGAGAAGAGATCACATTTCTCCCATTCTCAAAGACCTCCACTGGCTGCCAGTTCACTACAGAATCATTTACAAGTCTATTACTATTATCTATAAAGCCATCCATCACCAGGCTCCACTCAACTTACAAATCCCATTCAGAAAACATACCTGCTCCAGACCCATTAGAGAAGCATACAGAGAATCACTACATGTTCCCCACACCAAAACCTCTCAACATACAACATGTAGAGACCGGGCTTTCTCTACTGCAGGACCAGCGCTATGGAATTCCATCCCACTGGACCTTCGTCAAGAACCGTCCCTTCCAACATTCAGAAAAAGACTTAAGACTTGGTTATTCAAACAAGCTTTCCCAGCACCCAACTGACTCTTTTATGCAACTAACTCTTCTATGCAACGGCAACCATAGTCAGATATTCTTAGAACACTGTAAATAATTGCTCTCTCTGTTATTTTCCTTTAGACTATCTTTCCTCTCCCAAGTTGAAATTTCCTTGTTTTTTTGTAACTTCAGTTTCTCTGTTTCACTTGTTATAGTTTTCCAGTGTTTTCTCTTTGTACACCCCATGTTTAATGTAAACCAGCATGATGGGATTTTTATCTCGAATGCTGGTATAGAAAAACACTAAATAATAATAATAATCTTGGAAGTACCTTGACAGTCCTAATGGGAAAGTCCACTCCATGTTGATCACTCCTAAAGTAAGAGGTGACAAACCTCGTCTACTTGGCTAATAATTGCTAATTAACCTGTCCTCCATGAACTTATCCAAATGTTTTTTAAACCTAGCTATACTAATATCCTTGACTATATTCTCTAGCAACTAATTCCACAGCTTAATTGTGTGTTGACTGAACAAATGCTTTCTTGAGTTTTAAATCTGCAATTTGCTAGTTTCATGGAGTCTTCACTAGTCCTATTACTATATAAAAAGGCACATACATTGATCCTTTTTAACCTGTTTCGCACCACTCATGATTTTATAAAACTCTATCCATATTCCCCCTCAGTAGTCGGTTCTTCAGGCTCAAGAGACCTAACCTGACTAGCCTTTTTTCATAAGGGAGTTGTTCCATCCCTTTTATAATTTTTGTTGCCCTTCTCTATACCTTTTCTAGTTCTGCTACATCTTTTTTTGAGATGGGGTACAAATGCATGCAAGACTGAAATGTTAACGCAGATCAGACAGACTAATAAAGGTGAAACATAATAATAATCAGAGAGAGGGAGTTATTGTAGATCTAATTTTCAGTGAAATGCAGGATTTGGTGGAGCCACTTAGCAGTAAAGCTAAGCATTGCTGTTATTGTATTATTAAAATGTTGTTCATCTTAGGTTTTTGCAAAGGCGGAATATAACATTTATAATAAATAAAATAATAAATTGTGATTATAATACATCAAATTTCACAATCTCTGGAAGGAAAATAATAAATTAAAAGCTATAGCAGTATTTGGCTTTACCTGTATTTTGAAACTTTCAAAAAGATATTTGGGACATGTAGTAGGTGAAGCCAATCAATACTTTTCATTATAGGGCTCTGTTGCTATCCATGAATGGCATTTTGCTCCCCTCCCAACACACACACACACATACACACACACACACACACACTTTTTATTCACTTCTCTGAGGCCTCTATCACAAATAAATATACTCCTGTTCAAAGCAGGAATAATTCTAGGTGATCTCTTCCATGTGAAATATCTTAATCTTTTTATTCCTATGGGAGGAAACATCAATTTTTTTATTTTATCTTCCTCCCATGCAAAATCATTTACACTCATTTTATTTTTACACTATCCCTTGACACTGGTATTGAAGCTAAAAAAAAAACCCCTAACTTGGTGCCATTTCTCATTGGTTTCAAAGTGTGTCTCACCAGTGCTGCAATACAAGGCATTTTGCATAGTGCCATTCACTGTCCCTTTCCTCTGAATGATCATCTCTCCATACTATTCACCCATCCCTGTACCTATTCATAGTTTTTGCTCTTATTCATTCTCACAAGTAAACACTACCATGCTAGAGAGGACTAGGCAATAGACTATTAAATCTAAACCATAAAAAATCCTTCAGAGGTTAATTATAATAAATTCCTAATATACTCTCTAAGGCTACAAGTTTAGGTATTTTAAGCAACTTGAACTTTGTTATGTATTCCCATCTCCCTTTAAGAACATAAGAACATGCCATACTTGGTCAGACCAAGGGTCCATCGAGCCCAGCATCCTGTTTCCAACAGTGGCCAATCCAGGCCATAAGAACCTGGCAAGTACCCAAAAAACTAAGTCTATCCATGCTACTGTTACTAGTAATAGCAGTGGCTATTTTCTAAGTCAATTTAATTAATAGGAGGTAATGGACTTCTCCTCCAAGAACTTATCCAATCCTTTTTTAAACCCAGCTATACTAACTGCACTAACCACATCCCCTGGCAACAAATTCCAGAGTTTAATTGTGCACTGAGTGAAAAAGAACTTTTTCCGATTAGTTTTAAAATGTGCCACATGCTAACTTCATGGAGTGCCCCCTAGTCCTTCTATTATCCGAAAGAGTAAATAACTGATTCACATTTACCCGTTCTAGACCTCTCATGATTTTAAACACTTCTATCATACCCCCCTCAGCCGTCTCTTCTCCAAGCTGAACAGTCCTAACCTCTTTAGTTTTTCCTCATAGGGGAGCTGTTCCATCCCCTTTATCATTTTGGTCACCCTTCTCTGTACCTTCTCCATTGCAACTATATCTTTTTTGAGATGCGGCAACCAGAATTGTACACAGATTCAAAGTGTAGACTCACCATGGAGCAATACAGAGGCATTATGACATTTTCCATTTTATTCACCATTCCCTTTCTAATAATTCCCAACATTCTGTTTGCTTTTTTGACTGCCATAGCACACTGAACCGATGATTTCAATGTGTTATCCACTATGACGCCTAGATCTCTTTCTTGGGTGGTAGCTCCTAATATGAAACCTAACATTGTGTAACTATAGCATGGGTTATTTTTTCCTATATGCATCACCTTGCACTTATCCACATTAAATTTCATCTGCCATTTGGATGCCCAATTTTCTAGTCTAACAAGGTCTTCCTGCAATTTATTACAATCCGCTTGTGATTTAACTACTCTGAATAATTTTGTATCATCTGCAAATTTGATGAACTCACTCATCGTATTCTTTTCCAGATCATTTATAAATATATTGAAAAGCAGAGGTCCCAGTATAGACCCCTGAGGCACTCCACTACCCACTCCACTCCACTGAGAAAATTGTTCATTTAATCCTACTCTCTGTTTCCTGTCTTTTAGCCAGTTTGTAATCCATGAAAGGACACCACCAACAATCCCATGCTGTTTTACTTTTCCTAGAAGCCTCTCATGAGGAACTTTGTCAAATGCCTTCTGAAAATTCAAATACACTACATCTACTGGTTCACCTGTATCTACATGTTTATTAACTCCTTCAAAAAAGTAAAGCAGATTTGTGAGGCAAGACTTGCCTTGGGTAAAGCCATGCTGACTTTCTTCCATTAAACCATGTCTTTCTATATCTTCTGTGATTTTGATATTTAGAACACTTTCCACTATTTTTCATGGAACTGAAGTCAGGCTAACTGGTCTGTAGTTTCCTGGATTGCTCCTGGAGCCCTTTTTAAATATTGGGGTTACATTAACCACCCTCCAGTCTTCAGGTACAATGGATTATTTTAATGATAGATTACAAATTTTTACTAATACATCTGAACTTTCATTTTTTAGTTCCTTGAGAACCCTGGGGTGTATACCATCCAGTCCAGGTGATTTACTACTCTTCAGTTTGTCAATCAGGCCTACCATATCTCACTCCTAAAAATGTTATCCATATCCCCCCCCCCCCCCCCCCCCCCCGTCCCAGTTATTGGCAATGTTAACATCTGGCAACCCCTTTCCTTCCCTCCCCCCCCCCCCCCCCCCCACAATACCTTTAATAAGATTGCTGGGAACAAGGGACCCATCTCCCTTCTCCTGGACCCTCCGTGCTGCTGTAAACAGATAGCACTGGAAGTGTAAACTTAAGTTAAGCTTAAGCTTTCAGTGCTGCTTCTACCTCAGAACAGAATCTGGGGCACTCCACTATTTACCTTTCTCCATTTAGAAAACAGATCAGTTAGTCCTACTCTCTGTTTCTTATCTTTTAATCAGTTCACAATAGGACATTCCTCCTATCCTATGATGTTTTAATTTTCTCAGGTGTCTGACATGAGAGATTTTATCAAATTCCTTCTGAAAATCCAGATATACTATATCCACTGGCTCATAATTAACCATAGGTTAGTAATCCCTTAAAAAATGTAGCTGATTGGCGAGATAAGACTTACTTTGGGTAAATCCAAGTTGGCTCTTTCTCATTAAAACATATCTATTTCCCCTAATAAAGTTATTCGACTACCTTTAACCTTCATCTCCTTGTTAAACAGCCCATCCTTTTTGAATAGGTTGGCCCTTCCCCAAAGTTTGCTCAGTTCCTAACTAATCTAAAATGTTCTTCCCTGCACCATCATTTCATTCACAAATTGGCCTGCCTCCTCTGAAATAGGCAGTATTTTTGAGAATGCTAATCTGGAGTTTTGAGATTTCATATTTCTATCTAAAATCATAAATTGGCTTCCAGAATCTCTCTCACACTTTTCTAGGTTGTTGGTACCCATATTTACCATAACAGCTGGCTTCTTCCCAGCAATTTCTAAAATCCTATTTAGCTGACACATGAAATCTGCCTTTCTCACACCAGGCAGGCAAGTTGCTAAGTGATCCTCACATCCACCAGCCACCCAGCTTTCTACATTCCTAATGATTGAATCACCAACACTGGCTGTCCTAACCCTTCCCTCTTGGGTACAAGACCTTGGAAACCTATCCTCAGTGTGAGAGAGTAATGTAAGCAGGACTTAACTGCATGCTCACTTCCTGCTATGCATGGCTGGAGCCTGCCAGGATCACAGCATCTGGACATCCCATTGGCATGCACATGCCCAAAGCTCATTTTTTTAAAGGGCCTGCAGTGGGAAAAGTCCGCGGCATTCTTGGATGATGTCTTGATTCTTCGCCCTATAAAAGGGCTTCCCTGACATTCTTTCATTGCCTCAGCAAGCAGGTCTTTCATCTTGTTTTTGTCCAGTCTTCAGCTTTGCTCCAGTCTTCCTTCACATCTGTCCTTAGCCTCAGCACTGCTCCACATCTGTCTTCAGCTTCAGCCCAGTTCCACGTCTGCCTTCAGCTTCAGCCTTTGTCCAAGTCTGCCTAGTCCTCAGCCATAGCCTTCTGTCTGTCTTTGTCATAGCCTCAGCCACAGACTTCAAGCTGCCCTTCGGCTTTGTTCATTGTTATAGATTTCTGGACTTTCTCCTAGTCTGGCCCACACAAAGACTAATTTACCCACTGTCGGAACAAACCTTAGGCCCCTGCCCCTGAGGTTGCGTCAATTGCACCACAGCAAGAGGGGCTCATGCTCATGCTATTAACAAAGTATTGCTCTCCTTCCAGGTGACCTTGCTCCTCCAAAGCAGTAGAGGGGCTGTCAGACTAGATAGGGGTCTTTACTTTTATGTCTCTGTAGATCTCTATAAACTTCTCTGACTGCCTCAGCTCCTCCAGATTTTCCACTCTAGCCTCCAGAGATTGGACTTGTTCTCTGAGATTCAGGAGCTCTTTGCACTGAATGCATACACACAACCTCTCACCAACAGGCCGATACAGTACAGTGCGCTGCGACAGAGCACACTGTTAACCTGCCCTTGGACGTGCGTTTTCCCTTACCCCTTATTTAGTAAGTGGCGGAAAACACGCGTCCAACCCGCGGCACCTAATAGCGCCCTCAACATGCAAATGCATGTTGATGGCCTTATTAGGTATGCGCGCGGGATACAGTAAGTAAAATGTGCAGCCAAGCCGCACATTTTACTCTAAGAAATTAGTGCCTACTTGCTTTTCTGTGCACCCTCCGACTTAATATCATAGTGATATAAAGTTGGAGGTCCGAAGGGTGTGAAAAGTAAAAAAAAAAAAAGAAAAAACATTAAAATTGGGGCCGGCGGCTGTCGGGCCGAAAACCGCATGCTCAATTTTGCCAGCATCCGGTTTCCGAACCCGTGGCTGTAAGCGGGCTCGAGAACCGACGCTGGCAAAATTGAGTGTCGGCTGTCAAACCCACTGATAGCCACCGCTCCACATCAAAAGGAGGCGCTAGGGAAGCGCTAGTGTCCCTAGCGCCTTCTTTTGCTCATTTCTACCACACCACCTAATTTACATACTGAATCGCACGCACCGGCGAGTGGCCGGTGTGCACGCCGGGATAGCGGGCGTTCGTCCGCTCTCCCATGTTTTTACTGAATCGGCCCGCAAGTAAGCAATCACAGATATGGTACTTGATGCAAAGACTGGATAATCTCCATCTTGCATATTTCAACTTTTGATTGTCAATACAAGTTAGGTTTCTTAGATTAGTTTACTTTAATTTGTCTGCTCCATTTGCCAATCACCTATAATGTACCAGTTGTTTCTTTGATACTTTGGTCAGTGTTAATTTTATACTTGTATGAGGCCACTAACTGACTGCTAATATGATTTAAGAAATTCAAATAGTAAGCATCTACTAATCAGATTGTCTACTAACCTACAACTTAATCAAAGTCTAAGAAACCCTCTAGTATAGACAAAAACCTCACACAAATTGTAGTGCAACTCCTATATTCACTATTTCAATTCCCTCTAGAAAACAGGTATCTAGAGCCCTTGCCTTTGTATTAATCTAATTCAGAACAAGAACACTAAATGAAAATGTCCTGAAGACAACAGCAAATGTCCTCTTTAATCAGCCACCTTCAGCTATGATACTTTTTGTCTCATATTCTCTCACTATCAGTGTACTTGCAGATAATGCCCTTTTCACCATACAGACATTCTCTAACCCCCAGGAAGTTACCTCAAACAAGCAAAAATAGCTTAGACTTCAGTCAGCTCTCACAACTAGAATTACCTTTCAAACTTAAGATATGGGATCCATATGGAACTAGATTTAAATAAATTCAAAAAGCAAATACCAAGTAGATCTTCTACTACCTGACAGTCTAACTGAAATCCTTTCAAAAAGCAGCTGAATAGTATAGACAAAAACGTCATACACTTCACAGTGCAAGTCCTGTAGGTATCAGCTCAGGTTACTCTAGAAAAACAACCAAATCAGTACTAAACTTACAGCAAGGCAAATAAATTATAGGATGAATGCACCATTAACATAGAATATGGGTGTGTATAGCGAATACTTACAATAACAAGCTCAAAAGGAATTTAGTATATTCATAAAACAGGGCGTTCACAAGGGGCTTTATTGATAGATTTCAATTATAGTTAGAAGTTAATCACCTAAAATCATAATGGCCAAAATTAACGTACAGCACAAATTCAAAGTACAATATGATTACAGCATCTCTATTTATTCCTATGTAAACTTATAACACATCTGCTTAGAGCAAGTACTCACGTGAGTATTGGGCTAAAATAGAAGATGACCTATGGTAAATAATGGTGAGTGTTGTAAATTAGCCAAAATTAAAATATGCACTCATCAGAATACTATAAACACATTTTTTAATTGAAATTTCTTACAAAGAATAATGCACAATATAAAAGGACAAAAAACATACAATTCAATCAAGGAATTAAGCTTTGTGAACTTAATTTGAGTGCTTTATTGTTATTACTGAATTTCATGATTAGGTTACTTCCTGTTACTATTTGTTCATCAGTATTTACTAAAAAAATAGTGGAAAATCTATATGATTGACTGTTCACTTAATTCATATTAGAGATTTCAAAGGTTAAAATAATAACTGGAGGTGATCTTACAAAATAATATCCACTGAATGAACATAGTCTACTATAAAAAAGAAAAAGAGCAAAATGTACAAAATATAGAAAGCAAATTATTGCACTTGACAGGAAAATGAAAAACAAACATCCCGTGTTTGAGAAACATTTATTTTCAAAAACCTAATTCAAGTCCTTCTCTCAAGACTGATGAGATCAACTTTATTAAAGCCATGGTAATGCATCTAGTATATAGAAATGACCACAGTAATGCTAATATAAAGAATGCTGTTTGAACATTTTCTATTTTTTTGAAAGACAAGACTATTAATTGACCCTAACAGATAAAGAATAAATTGATTGTTGGAATCAAACTTTAATGCTAGACAACAGCAATCACGTTTTCATCTAAACTATTTTGTTAACAGCATGGTAGTACCCTTGCTAACCTTATCTGGCACCAGTGCATAATTAGATACACAGGGGTGTGACTCCAATTGAAGGTGTTGCATTGTAGCACTCTGTGAAAATATTAACTATGAGGTTAACTCCAATTTTCTCTTCTTTAATTAAATGCACATGGTACTAATGAGGTAACCTACTGTTCCTTGATAGCACTAATTAGCTAAGAGGAGAGTACACTCTCACACTGCAATTTAAACCTAAAAATAAGGTTGAAATATGTTAATTGCAGGCAATTTAAAACAGTACAAGTTGAAGAACTAGTCATAATAAAGGAAACTGACTGCTTTATAACTAGGCATATGTAACTTTAGTTAAAATAAAACAGGCATCAGAATTTTAATTTTTAATACAAGGTAGCAAGGTCAGTATCATTTCTTAGTAATATGAGCACATATGCTATTATTATATAGATGAACAGTGAAAATGCAATAAAAGCATCAGAAATATCTAAGATTAATCTAAAGTATGATTCATCATGCTTTGATGCTCATGAACTTTATACAGAAAAAATACCAGACATTGTAATAAATGTATTGTGGCTCATAACAATTAGCGAGACTACATAACTGCTGATAGTGAATATTGAAGATAGGTAAAAAATTAAACAATTTAACATTTTATTTAGTAAAAATTTAAATTGTACTCTTAAGAGATATTTTTCCATGCATACACAATGGGCCTTCAAAAATATTATTTTTTCCCATTCTGTGAATACACAAAAAAAAATCTTTATTGAATGATCTGACATTAGGGGTGACATGACATCAGGGATGCTGAAGAGACCCTGCAAGTTGCTGTTTCTGGAACTGTTTTTCCTCTAGTTCTCACAATCTGCATATTTGCTTGAACCACGCTGCACTTAAGCTCTGACCTCCTTGTGTTGCCATTTCTGGCCCTGAAGGCCCTTTACTGCACCAGATGCTGATGATAGGGTGCCACAGCGAGACATACCAAAGGAGCATGCCCTCAAGGGGAGTGACTATAGATGGGTTAGTTTTGCGCATATCTTGACAAGAATGATTCCTAAACCTAGGTATGCTGAGAATGATCTCAGTCTTTCAAATTTACTGCTAATGCTCTTCATAATAGCCCAAATTTGCAAAACCCTGCGCTGGGTAAAATCGGAGGTTACATGCATGGCCCAGCCACACACGTTACCTCCGATACGTGACCAAGTGCCAGGTCTGCTGAAAGGGGTGGGCCAGGGGGGCATGGTCTGGGTGGGGAGGAGCGGGCGAGCGGGCCAGGTCAGTGCCATTAGATGCTGTCCAAGTGAAGCGCGTGCTGATAGCCGGCCAGCTTGCGGAGTTTACATCTGCAGCAGAGCAGCAGTAAGTAATGGAACAAAATAAAAATGAGTAGCTAGGTAGGGGTTAGGGGTCAGGAAGGAGAGGGTAGGAATGTTAGGTAGGGGTATAAGGAACTGGGGAAGGCCTACTTGCGTCGCCGCACGTAGGTTTAGAAATTCCCCCTCACGTGCACAAGTGCCGACCCACCCACACATGCGCACGTGGATTTTAAAATCCAGTGCGCATCTTCGCATGACAACCGTATTTTATAACACGTGCATGCCGATGTGCGCATGTTAAAAAATTGCTGTGTCCATGTGCACACGCCAGGAACAGCACATGGACATACGGCAAATGTTTGAAAATCCACCCCAATACTTGCGATAATGGACATCTCAGTGATTACTTCTTTTTTTTTTAAATTTTATTTTTATTAAATTATTAATCATTTACATGAATAAACAACCAAGGCATATTCTGCTTATATAAAAGCGATAAGAAAACAAAGATACAATTTAATAGGATACTCTATCATAGGCTGAATTCAAGTCCACATTTTGGGGGATTACACAGGCAAATAAAAAACAAATAGTTTCCACAATCATTGCAGATGTATTATTAATTTTCATATGACTACTGACCCCTGCTTAATGTTCACTATTTTCAGAAGATTTATCATTCAGAAATGTCTCCAAATATGCTGGATCTAGGAACACATATGATTTCCCTTGGTAAGTTACTAAACACTTAGAGGGAAACTTAAGGAAAACAGTAGCCCCAAGAGAAATCATATGCTGTCTATAGGAGAGGAATTGTCTTCTACGAAATTGTGTTTCATGAGAGACATCTGGAAAAACGAAAACCTTTTGACCACAAAATTCTACTGTTTTAAATTTAAATATTGTCTAAAGATTGTGGGGTAGATTTTAATAAAGTACGCCCCGCACGTACTTTTGTTCGCGCACTAGGCACAAACAAGAGTACGCCGGATTTTAATATATACGCACGTAGCCGCATGTATCCTTTAAAATCCGGGGTCGGAGCGTGCAAGGCTGTGAAAAATCGGCAGCCTGCGAGTGCCGAGCCGTGCAGCCTGCCTCCGTTCCCTCCGAGGCCGCTCCGAAATCGGAGCGGCCTCGGAGGGAACTTTCCTTCCACTCCCCCGCACCTTCCCCTACCTAACCCACCCCCTCAGCCCTATCTAAAACCCCCCCTACCTTTGTTTGAAGAATTATGCCTGCCTCACTCGTGCGCACCGGCTGCATGATTCCCTGGCGCGGGAGCAGTTTCGGAGGCCTCGGCCTCCGAAACTGCCCCGGGCCAAAACCACACCCGTGGCCCCGCCCCCAAATGACGCACCGCCGCGACACACCCCCGACATGCCCCCCCCCCAGGAAAGCCCGGGACTTACGCACGTCCCGGAGCTTGCGCACGCCGCCGAGCCTATTCAACATAGGCTCGGCGCGTGCAAGGGGAACTTGGGGCAGGTTTTCGGGGGGGTACGCGCGTATCTTACGCGCATACCCCTTTGAAAATCTGCCCCTAAATACTTATCCATATCTGTTACAAAGGTAACCAACAAGGTTGCTCCCTTAGATATAATATTCTGTGAATCCTGTAAAAACTCAGATACATCAAGACTATTATATGGGACAAGATTATCAGTGTCCCCCCTCAGAACCCTGTACAGATTTGTATTCTGAAATATAATAACATTTAGAGAGCTTAATTTCTCTACCTTAAGCTATCTGTAATAATTCATTGATATACTTCCTAAACAATTCAACCCAAGACAATATTCACAAACCTTAAGTTATTATACCTCATTACATTATCTAACTGATCTAATCTATTATGCAAAAATAGACTATCCTTAATCTTAGATTCTAGAACAGACTGTATATTAATAGTTTGATTGATAGTAACCAGTTGCCCCTCTAATACATCTATTCTATGTTCCATATCAAAAAGGTTTTGGAGGCTTTCTTAGAATAATCAGATAATTGAGAGACAGTTATGGATAATACAGGCTCTGTCCGCGAGACTACTTTCCATATGTCTCTTAAAGTTACATCCTCAGGTTCTTCTTCAGTCGATTGTGGTTTTATCTCTGAAGGTATAACAACAGGTTCTGGAATTGGAGCCCTCAATCCAACGTTTTCATCCTCAGTATTCAAGCCAATTTTAAGTGTGGTATTCAAAACTTGCCCCGCAGTTGTTGGAGTACTAGTTGAGGTTAATGCACAACGATCAACATGAGCAATCTGTTGAAACATCAATTCCTGTGAATTTACATTGAAGGGAGATCCAGAGTCCATCAAATCAACTGGGGACTCTAATGGGGAGGAGTCCTACCACTCAATCTTAACGACAGCTCACCTGAAATTTCAGTTTCTTCCGTTTCACTTTTCTCCCTTTGAGCTGATATTCCTCTGAGATGTTGATCCATAGGTCCAAGCATGGGTGGATTTATAGGGGAGGTAAAGATCACTTTCCCCTTTCTTTTTTTCCGCATTTTGACGAAAGGAGAAAATTGTCAGAAGGGGCATACCCCTTTGGTGCACTATAAGCACGCCGCTTAAATCCCATAAAACAGGCCCTAGATGCTCTCCTCCGTGCCTGGTGGAAGGACGGGAGTTCATCTGCAAGTTGGTAAGTATTCCCCGAAGGTGAGCCGCAGGCACGCCGCTTAAATCCTGTAAAACAGGATCCCCGGTTGTACTCCCCCCGTGCCTGGTGGAAGGCCGGGAGTTCAGCTGCAAGTTGGTAAGTATTCCCCGAAGGTGAGCATAAGAACATAAGAACATGCCATACTGAGTCAGACCAAGGGTCCATCAAGCCCAGCATCCTGCTTCCAACAGTGGCCAATCCAGGCCATAAGAACCTGGCAAGTACCCCAAAACTAAGTCTGTTCCATGTTACCATTGCTAGTAATAGCGGAGGTTATTATATAAGTCAACTTAATTAATAGCAGGTAATGGACTTCTCCTCCAAGAACTTATCCAATCCTTTTTTAAATACAGCTATACTAACTGTACTAACCACATCTTCTGGCAACAAATTCCAGAGTTTAATTGTGCATTGAGTGAAAAAGAACTTTCTCCGATTAGTTTTAAATGTACCACATGCTAACTTCATGGAGTGCCCCCTAGTCTTTCTATTATCCGAAAGAGTAAAAAACCGATTCACATCTACCCGTTCTAGACCTCTCATGATTTTAAACACCTCTATCATATCCCTCCTCAGCCGTCTCTTCTCCAAGCTGAAAAGTCCTAACCTCTTTAGTCTTTCCTCATACGGAAGCTGTTCATTCCCTTTATCATTTTGGTCACCCTTCTCTGTACCTTCTCCATCACAATTATTTCTTTTTTGAGGTGCGGCGGCCAGAATTGTACACAGTATTCAAGGTGCGGTCTCACCATGGAGCGATATAGAGGCATTATGACATTTTCCGTTTTATTCACCATTCCCTTTCTAATAATTCCCAACATTCTGTTTGCTTTCTTGACTGCCACAGCACACTGAAGCGACAATTTCAATGTGTTATCCACTATGACGCCTAGATCTCTTTCTTGGGTAATAGCACCTAATATGGAACCTAACATTGTGTAACTATAGGATGGGTTATTTTTCCCTATATGCATCACCTTGCACTTGTCCACATTAAATTTCGTCTGCCATTTTGATGCCCAATTTTCTAGCCTCACAAGGTGTTCTTGCAATTTATCAAAATCTGCTTGTGATTTAACTACTCTGAACAATTTTGTATCATCTGCAAATTTGATTACCTCACTCGTCGTATTTCTTTCCAGATCATTTATAAATATATTGAAAAGTAAGGGTCCCAATACAGATCCCTGAGGCACTCCACTGCCCACACCCTTCCAATGAGAAAATTGTCCATTTAATCCTACTCTCTGTTTCCTGTTTTTAGCCAGTTTATAATCCATGAAAGGACATTGCCACCTATCCCATGACTATTTATTTTTCCTAGAAGCCTCTCATGAGAAACTTTGTCAAATGCCTACTGAAAATCCAAGTATACTACATCTACAGGTTCACCTTTATCCACATGTTTATTAACTCCTTCAAAAAAGTGAAGCAGATTTGTGAGGCAAGACTTGCCTTGGGTAAAGCCATGCTGACTTTGTTCCATTAAACCATGTCTTTCTATATGTTCTGTGATTTTGATGTTTAGAATACTTTCCACTATTTTTCTTGGCACTGAAGGCAGGCTAACCGGTCTGTAGTTTCCCGGATCGCCCCTGGAGCCCTTTTTAAATATGGGGGTTACATTAGCTATCCTCCAGTCTTCAGTTACAATGGATGATTTAAATGACAGGTTACACATTTTTACTAATAGGTCTGAAATTTCATTTTTTAGTTCCTTCAGAACTCTAGGGTATATACCATCTGGTCCAGGTGATTTACTACTCTTAAGTTTGTCAATCAGGTCTACCACATCTTCTAGGTTCAACGTGATTTGGTTCAGTCCATCTGAATCATTACCCATGAAAACCTTCTCTAGTACGGGTACCTCCTCAACATCCTCTTCAGTAAACACTGAAGAAAATAAATCATTTAATCTTTCTGCGATGGCCTTACCTTCTCTAAGTGCCCCTTTAACCGCCGCTTAAATCCTGGAAAACAGAACCCCGGTTGTCCTCCTCCGAGCCTGGTGGAAGGCCAGGAGTTCAGCTGCAAGTTGGTAAGTATTCCCCAAAGGTGAGCCGCAGGCACGCCACTTAAATCCTGTAAAACAGGACCCCAGTTGTCCTCCTCTATGCCTTGTGGAAGGTCGGGAGTTCAACTGCAAGTTGGTAAGTATTCCACCCCTTAGTGATTATTCTATATGGATAGTTTCATTTCAGATATTTTGTATGTCATCATATCCTTTGAATAATGTATTTTGCTAACTGTACTCAGTTTTTAATTAGAGTAGGAAGGGCGAGGTAGAGGTTTTACTTCCTATGTACCTACATATTAGAAAACGTATGTAGTGCTTATTCCTTGTAATAAATGTATTAGTCTTCTACTAGTTAGTAATGAATCTGAGCATAATCTATATAAATAAAAATGTTAAATAGTTTGGACAAAATCGCTAATCTCAGAAACCACTGAACTGATTGCTTTCAAATTTGGACACAACCTTCATTTCACATACAGGAAGGTTCTTCTGTACTTACATTACAGATATGTCACACCTGTGACAGGTAAAATAGGTTTAAAAATGTTTTTGAGAAAACAGCGACATCTGCTGGATGTAAGCGCCATCTGTTACACCTTACACTAACACATGCTACACTAATCATTTCGCCAGTCCAGGTCCACGTTTCACTTCCATTTTAACACATTCACGTACTTTTTTCGCTGGAAGATAACTATTTCCTTTACAGATAAAATACACCCACCACACTCCTCACACCCCCCACGCACATGCCAATTGATTTACTTCCCACAGCCTCCCAACACACACAAAACCACCCTCCTCACACCCCCCACACACATGCCAAATTTATTTACTTCCCAGGCACTCACAACACACACAAAATCTTACAGAAGTCCGGTAGGCTCCAGCGGGGGGCCAGGGCCGGTCCGGGACACATCTCCTAAACTATGGCCGTCGGCTACCAGCAATCAACATGGCGCCGACGGCCCTTTCCCTTACTATGCCACTCGGGGACACCAGTGGCGGCAGTAGCCCATTTGACATAGTAAGGGCGAGGGCCCCTCGGCGCCATTTTCAGGACTGGCAGCCGGCGGACCTTTGCCCTTACTATGTCAGAGGACCTACTAATGCCATTGCTCCACCCAAATGACATAGTAAGGGCAAAGGGCCATCGGAACCCGTTTCAGTGCTCGCAGCCAATGGACCAACGCCAATACATCGCTCCCGGACCGCTCCTGAACGCCCGCTCCACCTACTGACATTTTTATCAGGTCTCGGGGGGTCTTGAGGATGGGGGGTGGTAATGAATTTATTGCGAACATCTTGGGGAGGGGTCACGAGGGGGGGGCATGTTTCATTCATTCAGCAACTCTGGGGGGGCAGGGGGTGGGCTACTGTTTTTTGCAGGGCTGGGGGAGGGGGGCAGGAGAGTGTGGGGTGGTTAGTTTAAGAGAACTTTTCTCATACGGTTGTTTTTTGGGGGAAGGGGCGGTTCACACACAAATACATACACTAAACTTGCATGATCTCGGGAATGCACCAAAATAGCCCTCCCCAGACCACAAAACAAATTTGGAAGTGCAAATTTGGTTAGGCACTCCCCTATTTGGCTACATAACGTGCACAGATGCCCAGGGACAGACCACATGTAGCACCAACAATTTTAATTTCCCAGGTCTTGAGAAGGGGCAGGAGGGTGGGGGGTTATTATTTGATTGAAAGGGTTGGGGGGGGGGGGGTTCCCACAGAAATAGAAATACAAAGGTTTTCTGATCTGAAGGGTAGGCAGTAGGTGGGGGAGGTGACAGTGAGGGGAGGGAGAATGAAGGGAGAGGTGAGTGTGAGGGGAGAGAGTTAGAGTTGGAGTGGGGACAGGGAGGGAAGGGGGAGTGAGTGACCAAGGGGGGAGGAGGATGAGTGACTGAGGTAAATGAGGAAGGGGGAGGGAGGGTAAAGAACCTGACTCTGCCACTGCAACGCGTGGCCGGGTACTGCTAGTTATATAATAGAATCAGAAGTTGTTGAATGTAACATCTTTGTCTGGTAAGACCATTATGGTGGTAATTTTCTAACTGTTTGCACTGGTACAAAGTCTGATATAGACTTTCCCAAATTTTATTAAGTGATAGGATGCACAGGAAAACTTCTCACATTCATTTACATCTGCTATTTTCAGTAAGTAGTTTGGAGAAAAAATATGCACATACTTTTGAAAATGCAAATGTATGTGTGTAAGTCAAGCCTCTCTTTCAGGAACACCTCTTCTCACTGTGGAGAACGTTACGCATGTTATGGCATTACTGAGATACAGAGAGGGTAATTTTCAAAAAGCCAAATTCTGCAGGTAAAACAGAGTTTAAAATCGCTTTAATATTACCCTTTATGTTGTTTGATCTAAGTATTGATGATCTAGTTATATATTTTTGTATCACAGAGATCTGGTTGCATGATACCTGAGGGGTTGTAAAATACTGGGTTGGAGGGGGGGGGGGTGGGGAAGAGAGAGTAGAGTTAGTAATGTTCTCTCTCTCTCAAATTGGTTACTTAATCAATTTTCTATCTAGATCAGGGAAATGAGGGGCAGCAGTAACTCTGGTAATTCAATATTCCATCTCTTTAGTAACATTATCTGTTCATCAAGCCTTGGGGATAGCAAGACCTTTACTAAGATTTGAGGAATTAAACTGTTTTGTTTTTTGTTTACAATTCTCCTTATGATCGCAATCTCTTACCCTCTGAGTTGTATTATGTAATATTAGGGATTTTACTGGCATATTCTCAACTTCTGGTATTTTGGGATTTTTAATACTCATCCTGAAAATAGCATTGCTTATTTGGAGACAATGAAGGTTCTAGGTATCGTAAAATTAGTACAAAGGAAATTTATCTTTGTAACCATGCTAGAAAATAGAAATAAAAAATTGTTTAAAAAAAAACAAAACAAAAAGTTTTTTAACAAGTGAAAAAGACACAATCATACAATCTCACACCACTCTATTTTAATAACAAGGGTGAATAAAGAAGAAAGTTATAATCATAATGCACCAAAAAACAATTGAAAAGAACAATATTGAGCATAGTTGGAAGTGTCCATGATGTGGCTATATGGACATTACCATAATGGTTGTTTATGAAGTCTTGAAAATGGTTTATAGATGACCTTCAGGTCCATCAAGCCCAGGTGCAAAGGTGACAGACCTCACATGTCACATAGATAGGATTTTAGATATTGCTGTGGAGGAGCTGGCTAATCTGGTACATATCCTCTCATACCTTGGTGCATGTGGATGCCCCTAAAGACATACCCTCTCACACCAAGGATATGTCTCCCAGGCACATGTGCCTAGGAGGGAAGGGTTAGGATGGCTATAGTAGTTAGCGATTTGATTATTAGAAAACTAGAAAAGCTGGGTGACTGGTGGATGTAAGGATCACTTGGTAATCTGTCTGCCTAATGCGAAGGTGGTGGACCTCAGACTTTACATAGATAGGAGTTTAGATAGTGCTGGGGAGAATCGGCTGCAATTGGCACTTGTGGGTACCAATGAATAGGAAAGTGTGGGAGAGAAGTTCTAGAAGTCAAATTTAGGATTTAGGTAGAGAGTTGAAATCCAAATTTCCAGGGTAGCAGTCTCACAAATGTTCCTTGTTCCACATGCAAAACCCCTATAGGCAGGCAGATATACAGAGTCTCAATGTGTGGATGAGAAAAGGGTGCAGGGAAGAGGGCTATAGGTTTGTTAGGAACTGGACATCATTTTGGGTAAGGGGGAGACCTTTTCCGAAAGGATAGGCTTCACCATAGCCAGAGTGTAACCAGGCTGCTGGCGCTAACCTTTAAAAAAGAGATAGAGCAGCTTTTAAACTGGATGATGGGGGAAAGCTGACAGTTGCTCAAATACGCATGGTTTGAAATGATGTATCTTTGAAGGATACTAAGTGAACAGGTAACAATGTAGGAGGTTGTGAGGTGGTAGGCTTGTCTGTCCTTCCATTATCATGGATTGATCGCTATCTAATTGGTTTTAAGTTTTTATGTATAGGTGTCACAAACTAGAGGTGGACACACAGCAACTGACAATAAGGACCAAGGAACCAGAACAGAATCAGGAGGCAGAGGCATAGCCAAACAGGCAGGGTGGATGCAAGCAGAGTTCAAGTAATATCAGGGGGCAAGTCAACGTCAGGGTAGGCAGAGTTATATCATAGTCAAAAGGCAAGCAAGAAGCCAGGACAGGCAACAGACAAGGCAGTCATGGGTCAGGCTGGGTCACAGGTAAAAGCAGCAACAAGAACAGCAATGCACAGGAACACATGGACCCAAAATGTGCTGTTCAGGTATCGGCTCAGAGGACTGAGCTTCATTCAGAGGAAAGGAGTGAAGATTTCATCAGGGTGTGCCCACAGGAAATCCTGTGTGCTGGGCCCATAAACCTACTGAGTTGGTGAGACTCCTTAGGCAAAGCTGCAAGATGCATCAGATGATCAGGATACCAGAAACCATGCTGAACTCAGGATCCTGAGCCGCTGTGCAGCTCCTTGCAGTCGACAACATATTAGCCATAAGGCTAAAACATTTTGTCTTATTCAGAGAACATACATGTAACATAGTAATATTGTTACATAGTAAATGACAGAGAAAAAAAGACCATCCAGCCCCATCCAGTCTGTCCAGTTATTCTGTCCACACTGCTAAGAAAATATTCCAGCTACAAGCCACAAACAGGGATTTCCTGCAAAAATTCTCCTTATCCAGGGACAGTCCTTTTGTCTTCCTCCTTTGTATACCAGCATCTTGGGCAGAAAAGCATACAATATCCCCACTTTGTTCCTAGCAAACATAATTTATCTCTGAAAAATGCCTTAAGTACCTGAGGTTGCTCTCCAGCTAATAGACTGACAGGTTTTGTAATGGTATAGAGAAGTATCTAATTCTTTTGACATGGTAGCTCCTTTATGAAAATGTCAGATTTCTGATTCTAGACCCTCTCCTTGGTATTATAATAGTCCTTGTGATATAAAGCAGACTGAACATAAACTAGAGAGAAGATGATGAAAATCACAATCTGAATTAGATAAATTAAAATGTAACACTCATGAAAGAATAACATTTAACATTCCTGTCTGTTAAGAAACAAAATTATTTGTCTAGAATTGTATCTTCTCACAGTTCCAGCAGGGAGTTATTTAAACTAGTGAAAGGGTTAGCACATGCCCTACCTCACTCTTTTTTTAAGGCATATGAATTGTACAATTGCCATTGTGAAGAGTTTGTCAAGATTTTTTCATAGAAGACCATAAATATCAGGAAGCCTCTCAATGAAGAATAGTTAGATTCATCTCACATTATCTCTGAGCCTCACAGAAATATAGAAATATGACAGAAGAAAAAGAACGTATAGCATATCTAGTTTGCCCATCCATCCAATTAATTCAGATTTATAATTTCCAACACTTCCTTAGAAATCCCGTTTTTATTCCATGCTTTTTTGAATTCAGATACTATTTTTATCTTACTACCTCCACAGAGAGGCCATTCAATACATTCACCACCCTCTCTGTAAAGAAATATTTCCTAAGATTACTCCTGTCACCCTAATCACATGACCCCTTGTTCTAGAGCCTCCTTTAGATTGAAAGAGGCTTGCCTCCTGTGCATGGAAAACTTTGAGATATTTAAATATCTCTATCATATCTCCCCTATCTTGCCCCTCCAATAGGGCATATATATTTAGATCTTTAAGTCTGTCTCCATATGCTTTAAAACAAAGACCATTTACCATTTTAGGACTGAATCCATCCTGTTTATATCCTTTTAAAGGTTCAGTCTCCAGAACTGAACACAGTATTCCAAATGAGGTCTCACCAGGGATCTAAACAGGGGCAATAACACCTTCCTTTTTCTGCTGGCCATTTCTCTTTTGCTGTCACTTTATCCACCTGTTTGCCCAGCTTAAGATCATCAGATATGATTACCTCCAGATCTCACTCTTTCTTCATGCTTAGAAGAATTTCATCTCCAATACTGTATCTATCCCTTGGGTTCTTGCAACCTAAGGGCCTGATTTTCAAAAGCATTTACACACTTAAATTGGACTTTACATTTGTAAATGCACTTTATTCAAATGGGCTTTTGAAAATTGCTACAATATATACCATTGAATTGTCCATAGGATTTACCTGCATAAGTGCACTTTGGGGTACATTTTAAGAAACAGCATGCGCGCATACTTTTGTTCGTGCACCAGGCGCAAAAAAAGTACACTGGATTTTATAAAATATGCGCGTAGCCGCCCGTATCTTATAAAATCCGGGGTCGGCGCGTGCTGCCCGTTCCCCTACCTAATCCACCCCCCCCCCCCCGGCCCTATCTAACCCCCCCCCCCACACCTTTATTCTAAAAAGTTACGCCTGCCTCTGGCAAGTGTAACTCGCACGCGCCAGCGGGCTGCTGGCGTGCCATCTCCCGACCCAGGGGCTGTTCCTGAGGCCTCAGCCGCGCCCCCAGAACACCCCCAGGCCGGCACCACACCCCCCGACACGCCCCCGGGAATGCTCCAATCGTCGTGCTGTCCACCTGATACGCTCCCGACATGCCCCCCTAGCGAAGCCCCGGGACTTACGCACGTCCCGGGGCTTGCGCACGCCGCCGAGCCTATGCAAAATAGGCTCGGCGCGTGCAGGGGGGTTTAAAAGGGATACGCGCGTACCTTATGCGCGTAACCCTTTTAAAATCCGGCCCTTTACGTGGGTAAATGCCTTTTGAAAATTGCAATGACAGCATGTTACATTTATGTGTGCAACTCCTTTGAACATTCAATTGTAAATACATTACTCTGCATTATTTAGCATTAAATCACATGCTACATGTTTATTGAATTTCTTTGACTGGCTTGGAAACTGAATATGTGGATCATATTGTAAGAGATTTGAAACCTACTACTAGTTCCTCTGATCCTTGCCCCTCAAGGGTTATTCAACAAAGCAGAGGAGACTTGATGACCTGCATCTTTCTGATTGTTGACAAATCTTTTTCAGATGGACACTTCCCAAAAATCTTGAGAAGCGAAAATGAAACTTTTGTTAAAGAAATGGTCTCTTGACCCTTCTGATACTATTACTGAATACAAGTGTCTAATTTAGCATTTTGGGGTAAAACTGTCGAGAAAGCTACTGCAGCACAATTGTGGGATCTATTGTTGCACCCATCACAATCTGGGTTTTACCCATATTACAGTATGGAAAAAGCTTTGGTTCCTTTGATGATTGACCTTTATTGTGTTGCTGATAAAAGAGGATAATTTTATACTAGTTTCACTTATCCTTACTGCTTGTTTTTTTCTACTGTAGATTTTGCCACCATGATGTATCATTTATCAAACATTGAGATTGGCGGGAAGGTCTTTACTTGGTTTTCTTATTAGCAAGATAGGATCAAAAGGTAACACTAGGAGATTTGTTTTCTAGATCCTATTCATCAATACAAAGAGTCCCACAGGTATTGATGTTGTCTTCGCTGTTATTTCATATTTATCTAATTCTCTTAGCAGAAGTTATACAAAAATTTTCCAGATTCTTTTAGATATATAATGATGATGTACAACTGTTTACTTCTGGTAAAAAGTACATGACCAAAGAACTGAAAATGATGAATGCTTGCTTGGATTCTTTTGCCAGTTGGTTAAAATGTAAAAGGCTTAAATTAACCTCAGCAAAAACTGAGATGCTATAGAGAGGCTCCTCTAGCCTTTCATATTTGTCCTCAATTGAGGGTATATTCCTTTCCCCAAAGCCTTATGTTCTTAATCTTGGGGTCATCATAGAGCAGGGCTTCCCAAACCTGTCCTGGGGACCCCGTAGCCAATTGGATTTTCAGCATATCCACAATAACTATGCAGGAGATAAATTTGCATTTACTTAGTTTCCATAGTATGCAAATTGATCCCATGCATATTCATTGTCGATATCCTGAAAACTCAACTGGCTGTGGAGTCCTCAGGACAGGTTTGGGAAGCCCTGTCATAGTGTTCACTAAATCCAGTTTATATGATGGTAAAAGTGGCCTGCTCTATCACTTTGAACTTTATTAACAGAGCAGAGACCAGTAAAACTAAATTCTTGTGGTTAACCATTAATCCAGTCATTATCTCTGCCTATTAGTTTCTCCTTCCTGCTCCTGTTTTGCCCCACACAAAATTATTGGTGGCTCCTGAAAGTAAAAATTGCTGGCTTCTATGTCACTGCTGTCGCAACACTGATGATGAGAACATTGCCAAAGGGACAGCCAAAATATGACAACCTCTTAGAGGTCCCAGAGGACTAGAAGTTAAGGGAATATTTACTATTAGTTTTCTTATTATTATTGTAATGAAAATGCTATAAATTATTTGGTGAGGTTTGAAAGAGTACCTGAAATGTTTGCTTGTACATAGTGGATTTCCAGTAGACTGAAAAAGCAGTACTAGTAGTCTGGAATAGAAGAGGAAAGAAGAAAGGTATTTTGAGACAAGATAATTGTTTAATCTAAATTCTTGTCTCCCTCCCTCCACAAAGTTAAAGTCAAAGATGATTTTAAGGCTTAACACTCAATAAACTTAACTTCTGATCTTTTGACTGTAAGATCTATTATGAATAAAATTTCAATAATGACACTGGAATATACATTTCAAATCTCTCATATAATAGAAACCTGGGGAGGGGAGGGCACATATTATCCTTATCATAATTATTCCCTCCAATTACTCATTTCATCAGACCCTGAGGGATATTAAATAGAGTAGAGGAGTAGCTGTGGGTTTGTTTTTTTTAGATAGTTAAGTTCGTGGAATTGAAACAGAGGTCATCATTGGGCCTCCTCTATTACTGAAATTTTATTGGAATTTAATTTTTTGTTGTTGTTGTTGCTGAATTATCTCTGAACTGTGAACAATTAATTTTCATGGATGTTTTTAATTTATAAACAAACAACATTTTATCTGCCTGTCTAAAGGCATATATTGAGAGTTTAGATTATTATCAAATGGTAAAATATATCACACATCTTAGGTGCCATTTCAAAATGTGCTTTTTGTGTTAAATAGATCTAACCACCTACAGGTGAATAATATACTGAATCTACTCTTTGCCTTTCTTGATTTGACCATTTTCTAATTTGTTTGTCAGCAATGATTATTATTAGAGTAGTTAAGCTGAAGGAAGTTCAGTGAACCAAAGATTTCTATAAGTTGAACAGTATTAAAGTGTTTGAAAAACTGAACGTAGCTGATAATAAATTATCAGGACATGTCACTTAAGCAGATTATTCTAACTGGGATAATGAATTCAAGACAGTATTGGATCTACAGACCCCTGAAAAAAAACACTCCACCCTAAAGAAAAATCTCACCTTGGTTTACAGACAAATTGTGGCTAATGAAAAGGCAGTCACCTCAATTAGAAAGAAAATGGCAGAAAAATAATTCTGCAGAAAACCTAACATACTGGAAAAATGCATATTAAACTGTATGGGGCGGATTTTCAGACTCCGCGAATAGGCCTACTTTTGTTTGCGCTCCAGGCGCAAACAAAAGTACGCTGGATTTTAGTAGATACGCGCGGAGCTGCGCATATCTGCTAAAAACCTGGATCGGCGTGCGCAAGGCTATCGATTTTGTATAGCCGGCGCGCGCCAAGCCGCGCAGCCTACCCCCGTTCCCTCCAAGGCCGCTCCGAAATCGGAGCGGCCTGGAGGGAATCCTCTAACGCCCTCCCCTCACCTTCCCCTCCCTTCCTCTACCTAACCCACCCGCCCGGCCCCTGTCTACACCCCCCCCCTTACCTTTCTCCGGGGATTTATGCCTCCCGGAGGGAGAAGTAAATCCCCGCGTGCGAGCGGGCCTCCTGCGCGCCGGGCCGCGACCTAGGGGCGGGTACGGAGGGCGCGGCCCACGCCCCCCGGACCGCCCCGGGCCGTAGCCACGCCCCCATACCCGCCCCCAAAACACTGCCGACACGCCCCCGAAACGCCGCGACGACCAGGCCCGCCCCCGACACGCCCCCCCCTCGGAGAACCCTGGGACTTACGCGAGTCCCGGGGCTCTGCGCGCGCCAGTAGGCCTATGTAAAATAGGCTCACCGGCGCGCAGGGCCCTGCTCGCTTAAATCCGCCCGGTTTTGGGCGGATTTAGGCGAGCAGGGCTCTGATAATCCGCCCCTATATATTTAAAAGTCAAGCAGCAAATAAAAGTTTTTTCTTAACTAGCACATCTATGAATCATCCTAGGAAAATGCTTCATATGTTGAAAGATTTATCTAGTCCTCAGGTTGACTCAGGAGGGTTTAATATTTGGCTTTTGAATAGATTTGAGACAGCTGTTGTCTAAAAGACAAACACAAAATAAACAGTGCTTAATAAGTTTGGAAAATAATAAAATTAAGAGAGAAAAATGGAGACAAGATATTCTAAATAATTATAGCTTCCAATGCACAAAATGTGTACAATTTGAAGCCCAAATGTGGGAAAGAGACTGCACATTGTAAATCTCATTAATCAACAGTTACAATCCCTTGTGTAAGAATAAATAATAAATGGCTCAATTTAGTCTAAATTTCATATTTTGGATATGGTAATATTTGGTGCCTTCATTGTGGATGTATATCAAGGGCACATTGTTCTTAATTTTATAGTGATGGGCAAATACATTTCATACAGTCCATCTGTTATGTTTTTGTAAGGATGTGAACCCTGGGCTGAGATGAGAGATGTCTCCGCCCACAGGGAGAAGCCCTGTGGGCCTCACTGTCGGTAGGCACAGTCTCAACTGTATGATAGAGACTTTATTATGAAAGAAGGAAAGCAGAGCCCGCGGAGCGGGAGATGCAAATAATACAGTTCTGAGCAGTGGGGTATACCCAGGGTGATACCAGTGATGTGAAGATCCAGAAGTGGTCGCTGAGCGGGGTATGCCAGGAAGTCCCTTCAGATGAGTAGAGATTACCTCAGATCCAGTAGTGGCCCGCAGAGCGGGGTACGCCAAGGATGACTGTAAGATGATGATGATGATGTAGTCTGAGGTGCAGGAACCCAGAAGTAGATCTTGTAGCTGGTATGGCAATACCCTGCAGCACAGGGTATACTGGAACAACTTGTACTGAAGAGGAATGGTCGTGGCCCAAGGCACAGGGTACACTGCAGAGAAGCTTCAGTAAAGCTAGTATTGTTGAAGTCTGTAGAAGGTACTCGCAAGTGGTAGTTCCAGGAGAGTGACCCGAGAAGCGGGTCAGGTAGTAGTCTAAGGCTGGAAGGCCCTCTGAGGAGCAGATAGCCAGGAATGCGGAAAGGCCCCTGAGGTGTGGATACCTAGAGCGTCCACATGCCAAGAGAGGAATCTGGAACAGGAAGTCCAAGAATGGAGTGGATTCAGCAATGAGGGAACTCCTTGCTAACTTGTAGTAGCAGAGGGCTGGCCAGCTTAAGTACAGCAGCAAGTTGACGTCATCGGGAGGGGATGCCCCCGAGGTTCCCACCATGATGTGTATAAAGGAGGTCCTTGCGTGCGCGCACCTTAGGTGATTCTGGAGACAAGATGGCGGTCGGCAGCACCCATGCTGTCCCTGGGATGCCGGGGAGGTTGGCGATGGTTGGCGGAGACCACCATTCTTCCTAGAATTGATGGTGCAGGGAAAAAAAGAGGTGAGCATGAGAGGTCGCAGCTGTCTGCGACCAATGGGTGTAACAGTACCCCCCTTTTGGTTTTGGTTTCCTAGGATGTGACATGTGAAATTGTCTGATCAACTCTTTGTCAAGTATGTTGCTTGCAGGCTCCCAACTATCTCCTCTGGTCCAAATACTTCCCAGGATATGAGGTATTCCCAGCGTCTTCCATGTTTCTTTCATCAAGTATATCTTCCACCTGATAAGTAATGTCCTCTACTGCAGTGAGAGGTTGAGGTTCAGGTGTCTTCCTCGAGAATTCTGACAAGATGAGCAGTTTTAGAAGGGAGATGTGGAAGGCGTTGTGGATTCTAAGAGAGGATGGTAAGTGCAGGCCATACGTGACTGGACCCAGGCGGCGGAGTATTGCAAAAGGCCCTATATACCTGGGGGCAAATCGAGCAGAAGGCAGTTTTAGGCGGATGAAGCAGGTATTGAGCCATACCTTGTCTCCGGGTTGAAACTGTGGAGCTGTTTTGTGATGGGCATCTTAGAATTTTTTAGCCTGTTGCCCAGCTTTCTGGAGAAGTTCTTTAGTGTGTTCCCAAAGCTGATGCAGTTCTTGTGCCGAGGCCTGGGCTGCAGGAGACGATACTGACAAAGGCACTGGTAAAGGAGGTAGAGGTTGTCATCCATAGATGAGTTGAAAATGTGACGATCCTGTTGAGGCTGACTGATGGGAATTCAGCGCGAATTCAGCCCAGGGAAGCAACTCAGACCAGTTGCTTTGTCTGGAATTGACATAAGTCCAGAGAAACTGTTATAGCGTATGATTCGACCTCTCTGACCGGTGGCTTGTGGATGGTAAGCTGAAGTAAGATCCGGAGATATGTCAAACATTTTGCAGAGGGATCGCCAGAACTTTGCTGTATATTGAATCCCTCGGTCAGAGAAGATGTGCTTTGGCATGCCATGCAGTCGGAAGGAAAAGTAAAAAGTCATGGGATAGGTGGCGATGTCCTTTCGTGGATTGCAAACTGGCTAAAAGACAGGAAACAGAGAGTAGGATTAAATGGACAATTTTCTCAGTGGAAGGGAGTAGACAGTGGAGTGCCTCAGGGATCTGTATTGGGACCCTTACTTTTCAATATATTATAAATGATCTGGAAAGAAATACGACGAGTGAGATAATCAAATTTGCAGATGACACAAAATTGTTCAGAGTAGTTAAATCACAAGCAGATTGTGATAAATTGCAGGAAGACCTTGTGAGACTGGAAAATTGGGCATCCAAATGGCAGATGAAAGTTAATGTGGATAAGTGCAAGGTGATGCATATAGGGAAAAATAACCCATGCTATAATTACACAATGTTGGGTTCCATATTAGGTGCTACAACCCAAGAAAGAGATCTAGGTGTCAGTGTGGATAACACTTTGAAAATCGTGGGTTCAGTGTGCTGCGGCAGTCAAAAATGCAAACAGAATGTTGGGAATTATTAGAAAGGGAATAGTGAATTAAACGGAAAATGTCATAATGCCTCTGTATCGCTCCATGGTGAGACCGCACCTTGAATACTGTGTACAATTCTGGTCACTGCATCTCAAAAAAAATATAATTGCGATGGAGAACGTACAGAGAAGGGCTACCAAAATGATAAGGGGAATGGAACAACTCCCCTATGAGGAAAGACTAAAGAGGTTAGGACTTTTCGGCTTGGAGAAGAGACGACTGAGGGGGGATATCATAGAGGTGTTTAAAATCATGAGAGGTCTAGAACGGGTAGATATAAATCGGTTATTTACTCTTTCGGATAGTAGAAAGACTAGGGGGCACTCCATGAAGTTAGCATGGGGCACATTTTAAAAAGTTCTTTTTTACTCAACGCACAATTAAACTCTGGAATTTGTTGCCAGAGGACGTGGTTAGTGCAGTTAGTATAGATGTGTTTAAAAAAGGATTGGATAAGTTCTTGGAGGAGAAGTCCATTACCTGCTATTAAGTTCACTTAGAGAATAGCCACTGCCATTAGCAATGGTAACATGGAATAGACTTAGTTTTTGGGTACTTGCCAGGTTCTTATGGCCTGGATTGGCCACTGTTGGAAACAGGATGCTGGGCTTGATGGACCCTTGGTCTGACCCAGTATGGCAATTTCTTATGTTCTTATGTTCTTAAGACGTGGCAGATGAATAACTTCACTAATTCTGGAGCTGATGGTAACCCAGGTAATGCCACAAAATGAGCCATTTTAGAAAAGCGGTCTACAGTGACCCAGATGGTGTTGTTGCCGTTGGACACAGGTAAGTCAACAATAAAGTCCGTGGCCATATGTGTCCATGGTTTTCTAGGAGCGGGCAGAGGCTGAAGAAGTCCCCAGGGACGACCAGCTGGTGGTTTCTGTCTTGCGCAAGTAGAACATGACTCCACATAGGCCCGTACATCTTCTTTCATGGAGGGCCACCAGTAATATCTTTGCAGGGTGGTCAGCGTTCTGGATTGTCCAGGATGACCTGCAAGCAGAAAGTTATGGGCCCATCTCAGGATTTTCTTCTTGAGTGTCTGGGGAACCACAGTCTTCCTGGCTGGAACTGTGTGGGTAGCTGCGAGAAGTACCTTTGTAGGGTCAGTTATATGGAGCGGAGTATCAGGGACATCCTCCGGTGAAAGGGAACGGGAGAGAGTGTCCACGCGGGTGTTCTTGTCCGCTGGGCGATACTTCAAGAGGAAATCAAATCGGTTAAAAAATAAGGACCAGCATGCTTGTTGGTGGTTCAAGCGATGCGCATGACGTAGGTTTTCGAGGTTTTTGTGGTCGGTCTAAACCGTTATATGATGTTGCTCTCCTTTGAGCCATGGGTGCCATTTCTCAAATGCCAATTTGATTGGTAGTAGCTCCTTGTCTCCTATTCCATAGTTTCGCTCAGCAGGGGAGAAGCACCGAAAGAAAAAGGAACAGGGATGTAAGATGTGGCTGTCACTATGTTGACTAAGGACAGCACCAGCTCCGACGTCTGAAGCATCCACCTCTACGATGAAAGGTCGTCGGGGGTCTGGGTGGAGTAGACATGGCTCTTAAAGAAATGCCTTTTTGAATTCCTGGAAGGCGATCACAGCTTCTGGAAACCACTGAGAGGGGTTGGATCCCTTTCGCGTTATGGCTGTAAGAGGCGCGGTCAAGGAGAATAGTGATGAATGATCTGTAGTTGTTAGTGAATCCGAGGAATCTTTCGCAGAGCTTAAAGACCAGTAGGTTCTGGCCAGTCCCGAATACTCTTGGTTCCATCTGGAACCCCTGGCTGGATACCACATAGCCTAAAAAGGGGATGGATTCCTGATAAAATGAGCATTTTTCTAATTTTGCATACAGTTGGTTATCTATTAATCTCTGTAGAACATTAGTGATGTCCAATTGATGTCTCTGGAGGTTTTTAGAAAAAAACAGTATGTCATAAAGTTATACTACTACACAGCTGTACAGCATGTTCCTAAAGATTTCATTCATCATGTTTTGAAATACGGCCAGGGCGTTGCAAAGGCCAAAGGGCATGACTAAATATTCAAAATGGCCGTCACGGTTATTACATGCTGTCATCCATTCATCACCCTGGTGTATACGGACCAAATTATATGCCCCTCTGAGGTCCAGCTTCATGAATATTTTGGCTCCTTGGAGCCTATCAAAGAGTTCAGAGATCAATGGCAATGGGTAGTGGTCCTTCATGGTGATCTCATTTAAGCCATGGTAGTCTATACATGGGTGAAGGGATCCATCCTTCTTACCCACATAAAAGAATCCGGCTTTGACCGGAGACCTTGAAGGCTGAATGAAGCCCTTCGCCAAGTTCTCTTGAATATAGGCAGACAAAACCTTGGTCTCTTGACATAGAAAGTGGGTACACACTTCCTCTGGGAGGCTCAGAATTGGGCACTAAGTTTATGGCTCAGTAAAAGGATTGGTGAGGTGGTAGAGTGTCTGCCGCTTTCTTAGAGAATACATCGTGAAAAGAAGAGTACTGTTGAGGTAGGCCCGGAAGGGAGGTGGTAGTAGTCAGGCAAGGCATAGGAGTTACCTCCTCTAAGCATTTTCCATGGCAAGGAGCGGGTTAGCCAAGTTAGTAGAACCCCAGAGGGTAGAGAAAGCTTCCAGCAGCAACAAGAAGTGGCAAAGCAGCTTAGGACCGGACTAATCCAATCCTTGCATATTCAAAGTCAGTCAGCAAATGGGCAGCCTAAATACCCGGATGTTGTGACGTCACTCGAGGGGGACGCCCCCCGAGGTTTGCGCCAATGTCAGAATAAAGACGTGGGTAGCTTTCGTACACCGTAGGAGGCCCTCAGGTGAATTATGCTGGAATGCCTTGCCATAGCCGTTCCGGGGACCACCGGGAAGTGCAGCAAGCAGACGAGGCGGTCGCCATTTTCCTGAGGCTGGTAGAAGAAAGCGAAAATTGAGGTGAGGCATGTGGGACGAAGCGTTTGAGTCCGACGGACGCAACAGATGTGAACCCTAGGCCAAAATTAGAGATGTCTCCGCCCACAGGGAGGAGCCCTGTGGGCCTCACCATCGGTAGGCGCGGTCTCAGCAGCATAGGACACAACTGTATGATAGAGACTGTATTATGAAGGAAGGAAAGCAGAGCCCGCGGAGCGGGAGTTACAAATAATACAGTTCTGAGCAGTATACCCAGGGTGATTACCAGTGATGTGAAGATCCGGTAGAGGCCCGCAGAGCGGGGTTTGCCGAGGATGACTGTACTGAAGATGATGATGATGATGTAGTCTGAGGTACAGGAACCGGAAGTGGATCTTGTAGCTGGTACGGCAATACCCTGCAGCACAGGGTATACTGGAACAACTTGTACTGAAGAGGAATGGTAGTGGATCGAGGCACGGGGTACACCGCAGAGAAGCTTCAGTAAAGCTAGTATCATTGAAGTCTGTAGAAGGTACTCACAAGTGGTAGTTCCAGGAGAGTGACCCGAGAAGCGGGTCAGGTAATAGTCCAAGGCTGGAAAGCCCTCTGAGGAGAGGATAGCCAGGAACACGGAAAGGCCCCCGAGGAGCGGGTACCCAGAGCGTCCACATGCCAAGAGAGAATCTGAAACAGGAAATCCAAGAATGGAGTGGATTCAGCAAAGAGGGAATGCCTTTGTTAACTTGCAGTAGCAGAGGGACGGTCAGCTTAAGTACAGCAGCGAGTTGACGTTATTGTGAGGGGACGCACTGAGGTTCCTGCCATGATGTGTACAAAGGAGGCCCTTGTGTGTGCGTGCGCCTTAGATGATTCTGGAGACAAGATAGCGGTCGGCAGTGCCCACGCCGTCCCGGGGACGCTGGGGCAGTCGGTGTTGGTTGGCGGAATAAGGAGGTGAGCATGAGAGTCGCAGCCGTCTGTGACCGACGGGTGTAACACCATCTAGTCTGCCAAAAATTAGAATCCAAAGAAGTAGTCCTATCATTAGGAGTTTTATTGGATGCCTGTTTTTTCTTTTGAATACCAAATTTCCTAGGTAACAAAAGTGGGATTTATATGCCTACAGCAACTTAGAAGAGTAAAGTCACTGCTGTATAAAAAAGGATCTTGCCACTCTCATTGAGGCTTTAGTGATAAACCAAGTCGATTACTTTAATTCCCTATACTATGGATTGCCATAAAAAAAGCTTTGGGAACTGCATTGGCTTCCGGAGGAAGGGAGAATCAAGTTTCAAACTATGGTCATGAGTTTTGAAGGTTTACATGGATTAGGGCCCGATTTGGCTTGTTTGTTAAATTGCTATTTTCTATCACGTGATTTAATATCTTCTCAACTAACTTTTTTGACTAGTTCAATGTTGAAAAATCAGGTAGCTCTTGGATTCCAGGAAAAAGGCTTTCAGTTTTGTTGCCACAGCATAAAGAAACAAGATTTTATTAGAGATCAGAAGAGAACTAAGGGCCAGATTAATTAAGGGATACATTTTCAAAAGTATGTGCAAGTGTCCATGTGTGTGCGGTTCCCTATTATTTTTTAAAGAAGGATCTAATTTAGACCTAGATTCATCAAATCGCTATAAATATAGTAAAAATAGTGCCCATGAGAAAAAGGGCGTAGTTAGGGTAATTTGCAGCCTACTACATTGCATAGGGAAATACCACATGCAGCCTTGTGTCAGCGCATGTGACATTAGGTCAGTGCATTGAGTGTTGCATCATCGCGCAGTGTGTTATTTTACACGGCTAGCGTAAATTAGTACATGGTGCATTATTTTTTCAGTTTACATATCCTGCCTTCTTGCAGCTGCCTCTTTGAGGGTGTATCAGGAATTTGGAGAGAGGAGGTAGGTAGGTGTTGGTGGCTAGTTGGAGGTTCTTTATAGTGATTACTGAGTGAGTTGTCTTGTTTTCTGTTACCATCTGTTTCCCTTTGCCTTGGTCTTTTGTCTTCTTTGTTGGAGAGAACATTTTGTTTGTTAGTCTAGTTTGTCTCACTGTATTTTGGTGTGGAGGAGTGGGAGTGGAGGAGCTGAGGGGCAAGGTGGAGTGGTGGAAGAGGACTCTGGAGGAGTGAAGAGTGGTGGTGGAGGAATGTGGAAGATATAGTTGTGATGGAGAAAGTACAGAGAAGGGCAACCAAAATGATAAAGGGGATGGAACAGCTCCCCTATGAGGAAAGGCTTGAAGAAGTTGGGACTGTTCAACTTGGAGAAGAGACTGTTGAGGGGGGATATGGTAAAGGTCTTTCAGATCATGAGAGGACTTGATTGAGTAGATGTGAATCGGTTATTTACACTTTCGAATAATAGAAGGACTAGGAGGCATTCCATGAAGTTAGCAAGTAGCACATTTAAGACTAATCAGAGAAAATTCTTTTTCACTGAATGCACAATAAAGCTCTGGAATTTGTTGCCAGAGGATGTGGTTAGTGCAGTTAGTGTAGCTGGGTTCAAAAAAGGTTTGGATGAGTTCTTGGAGGAGAAGTCCATTAACGGCTATTGATCAGGTTTGCTTGGGGAGTAGCCACTGCTATTGATTGCATCAGTGGCATGGGATCTTCTTGGTGTTTGGGTGATTGCCAGGTTCTTGTGGGCTGGTTTGGCCTCTGTTGGAAGCGGGGTTGCTGGGTTGATGGACCCTTGGTCTGACCCAGCATGGCAATTTCTTATGTTCGCATGCTAAGTTCATGGAGTGCTCCCTAGTATTTCTATTATCCGAAAGAGTAAATAACCGATTCACATTTACCTGTTCTAGACCTCTCATGATTTTAAACACCTCTATCATATCTCCCTCAGCCATCTCTTCTCCAAGCTGAAAAGTCCTAACCTCTTTAGTCTTTCCTCATAGGGGAGCTGTTCCATTCTCTTTATCATTTTGGTCGCCCTTCTCTATACCTTTTCCATCGCAACTATACCTTTTTTGAGATGCGGCGACCAGAATTGTACACAGTATTCAAGGTTCGGTCTCACCATGGAGCGATATAGAGGGCATTATGACATTTTCCGTTTTATTTACCATTCCCTTTCTAATAATTCCCAACATCCTGTTTGCTTTTTTTGACTGCCACAGCACACTGAACCAATGATTTCAATGTGTTATCCACTATGACATCTCTTTCTTGGGTGGTAGCTCCTAATATGGAACCTAACATTGTATAACTATAGCATGACCTATTTTTTCCTTTATGCATCACCTTGCACTTATCCAATTAAATTTCATCTGCCATTTCGATGCCCAATTTTTCAGCCTTACAAGGTCTTCCTGCAGTTTATCACAATCTGCTTGTTATTTAACTACTCTGAACAATTTTGTATCATCTGCAAATCTGATTACCTCACTCATCGTATTTCTTCCAGATCATTTATAAATATATTGAAAAGTACGGGTCCCAATACAGATCCCTGGGGCACTCCACTGCCCATTCCCTTCCACTTAGAAAATTTTCTATTTATGCAGATTTCAATGTGAAATCCAGGAATGCTCAAGCTCCACCCTGATGATGCCCATACCCTGCCCCTTTTTTGGAAATTTTCATTTAGGTGCATAGTGGCAAATATGCTTATACTTGGGCGGCTTTTAAAATCTGCTCGGTGTGCACTGGCCCAACTTGTGTGCATATCTTCCGCTTTTCAGCGCATGCTGGGCTTTTAAAATTCACCTTTAAGAGAGCAGAATGCAAAAAGAGTGATAAACCAGTGTCCACAAATTAGGAATGAGACCTTGTGGTGATATGATCCAATGATTTCAAAATAGTGAAGCAGTATGACAAGGTGGTGGCCAGACACAAAGGGATACTACAATATATAAGAAGAATAACTAGAAGGAAAAATGTAGTGATTATGCTGTTGTGCATATTGTTGGTGACACCTCACTTGCTGACCCCAGTTCTGAAATCCATATCTCTGGAAGGGAATAGAGTGGGTAGAAGCGATGTATAAAACTGCTATCAAAATGTTGCATGGTCTGCACCAAAAGCCCTATGAAATGACACTTAAGGACCTATATATGTATTCCTAGAGGAGAGGAAAAACAGGAAGGTATTACAAAAACAGAAAAATATCTGAAATATATTAATGTTGCTCAAGAAATAATTTTTTTCAAAGGAAAGGGAAATCAAGGACAAAGAGTCATGGTATAAGGAGCAATCTCAAAAAATATATTTTCATGGAAAAGGTGGTGGATGCATAGAATATCCTCCTAGGTCAGGCAGTGAAGGCTAAAAGTGTAACAGACTTTAAAAAGGAATGGGATAAGCAAAAAGAATCCCTAATATAAAAAAATGAGATAGCGGACACATGTACTTTAAAGTAACTTACTCAAATGATTCAACAATGCAAGCTGGGGCTGTAAGAATGAATGACAGAGTGAGTAATATGAAAGGTTAGCTGATTACTGGAAAATGCAGGCAACAGGATCTGTCTGTCAGGCTACAATGTGATGACAGAATTAGTTGTAATGATAGAATTAACTAGCAGCTGGGTCTGTCTGAAAGACTACAAGTACAGCAATCACTAGAAGTCCTAACACAGATGTTTATGTAGCCTGGTCTGTCACACAGGCTACATACTTTTTACATTGATGTGATCGATGCAGCAAGTTAATAATTTTGGAGTACCATCCAGAAAGTCTACAGGAACCAAGGAAGTTAGATATTTAAGCAACACCATTCTAGTACTGGCAGTTATTTAGATTATTACAAAGTTTATTGGTTAGAAATGGGAAGGGAGGGATGCGGTGAGTGAACTAAATGGGGATCCTTGCATGCTTAACTACCCAAGATAGTGGTAGACTAAAAAGAAAACTAAGAAGGAGTGATATCTCTCACCAGCAGTCAGTCTATATCTGGCTGCTGGGATATATACTTGGCAGAATGGTCAGGAAAAACTAGGCAGACGAAATGCTGTTATTTACCATGTTATTATGTTTACTGCTCTGTTATTTATTATTGAAGATGAAAGAGAATGAAAAGCTATGTTTTTTGATTAACTCCTAATGGCATATGAACATATAAATGGATATGCATGTTTCATAGTTTAACTTTTAAGCATGATAATCTGATGGTTTGTTGTTTCATGGTTAATTTCTTATGCACCCTTCCCAACTCTGGAAGATGCTGTTTTGAGAAGGAAACTATAAACCATTTTATTAACCAAATTATAATGGTTTTAATAGATTAAACTATGGACAAAAAACATGCATTGGTTTTGAGATTCTTCAACTAAATTCTCTCTTCTTTTTGACAGTTCAAACAAATACGTTGATTCATTTTTGGGTTTGGTTGCTCAGACATCCACTGATTTTAGCAGATTTTTAAATGTTTTCTTTTTATTTTCTGATCGTTTTTGTTGAATGATATCACTTTATTAATTTGATCTATAAACATTAATTCAAACAATACATATCTATGGGTTATTTGTACAAAATCTACCTGTTTATTACTATACATGGCTTTCTACAAACTGAATAGACATCTTAAAAATTATGATTACATGTTCACAAAATTCCTTAAAAATCATCCATCTCTACATATAATTATATGTTACTACTGTAATCGATGCACAGCAGTAGAAATCTCCCTGAAGGTTATTGCTTATATTGTACTACTGATGAAAACTGAGGGCTAAATCATTTTTATAGATATGATTAGACGCTGCACCTCTTGTTATATTATCTCTGAAGTTTGGTGTCCATTTGGCCCACTACCTATGGCAACAGATGATGAAATAAGCTTTGGTATTTATTTACTTATAAACATTTGATATTCTGCCTTTTCCTAGCTAGTCTCAAGGCGGATTACAATCAGATTTATAGTTAATTCCTATTTCATTAGAGTCACATGACATCACAATTAACACAGGGAAACAGGAAGAAGAGTATATTAAGGCGAACATATAACAGTATGAATACAACAGAATTTCAGTTGCCATTAGTCACTGAAATCGTGCCATATTCCTGAGATGATCTAAATGTTTCATTACAACTATATAACTCCCTTGTGCCTTCTGATGCAATTCAAAATGGAGAGAGTGCCTAAAGCCAATATATAGGATTGAATATTTCTGGTTCCTTGGAACACAGGCAGTGGAATCTGTAACACTTTAGAAATCAACATCATTCCAGAGAGGGAATCAACAGAATAAAAATGTGTAGAACAGAGCACTTTAATAAGTTAAAATTTCTCTGACATGATATAATGGTGAGAATTAAAAAAAATTAGTAGGAAATAAAGATCAACAACTAAAAAATGTTAAGATGATACTTTCTTATTGAACTAATAAAATACATTTCTTAACTAGCTTTTGGGAATTTAATATGCCCTTTCTCAAATCCAAATAGAATGAGCATGTCGCATCTTTTCCTCTGACTTGCTCATTCAATTTAGGCCTGAGGAAGGGAGTGCTAATTCCCGAAAACTACTGAAAAAATGTATTGTTAGTCCCATAAAAAAGTGTTACCTTAAATTTTGAATGTTCATCTTTATTTCTGTGCATTCTAGTGAATTGCCATGGCTGCCATCCTACTTTATAAATGGTTTAGTGAGCAGTTCAAACTGCTTAAGAAGGTGTTTTTAGCACATGATAATAGAATTGAAATATACCTTTGAAATATTTTTGATAGGCTTGCACTTTTTAACATTTATTCCTGGGGAAATTTTGTGCAAAAATGTAAAAATTCTGTGCATAAAAATAAAAAATTCTGCACACAATATTTTTAAATTCTGCAAATTATATCCAAATAATACAGTATAGTGGCTCCTGACATTTAGTCTGTGGATACCTAAGGTGTGGCAGATCATAATAGCCAGTCCTCCGGAGGTGCAACTGCTCAGAAAAAGTGAGCTCTGCACTAAGATTGCCCAAGAATAGGAGAGGAATTCAGAAAAGTTTCTATATCAAAAGCCCAGTCTGCACTGCTAAGAAGAGGAAGGAGCAGACCTCTTCTCACTGTGGCAGCTGAAGAAGAGGCCCAGAAGGCCTCCATGGAGCCCATTCAATGTGGTCAGAAAAGAGGGGAAGGCCTAGAGTGAGAGCCTGTATGAGTATGTGTAAGTGATAGACAGCATATGATAGTAAGTGTGTCTCTGTGTGTGAGGGAGCCTTTGAGATTGAGAGCATATGTATATACATGTGAGAAAGAATGCGTGTGTGTGTGTGTGTGTGTGTGTGTGCCTGAGTCAGAGAATGTGTGTGGGAGAGAGGGAGCCTATGTGTATGTGTGGGAAAGAGGAAGCCTATGTGCGTGCATGGGAAAAAAGGAGCCTGTGGGGTTGAGAGCATGCGTGTGTAAGGTAGCCTGTGAGAGTGAGTCCGTATGTGTGTGTGTGTGTATGTGAGGGAACCTGTGTGAGTGAGAGCCAGCATGTGTGCGTGTGTTTAAGTTGCCTGTGGGAGTAGATACAGCCTATGTGTTTTTGTGAGAGAGCCTGTGTGTGTTGAAAGAGATGGAATATGTGTGAGAGCATGTGTGTGTATTGTTTGTGTGCCCCATGCTAACTTCACTCCATGAAATTAGCATGGGGCACATTTAAAACTAATCAGAGAAAGTTCTTTTTTACTCAACGCACAATTAAACTCTGGAATTTGTTGCCAGAGGATGTGGTTTAGTGCAGTTAGTATAGCTGTGTTTAAAAAGGATTGGATAAGTTCTTGGAGGAGAAGTCCATTACCTGCTATTAATTAAGCTGACTTAGAAAATAGCCACTGCTATTACTAGCAATGGTAACATGGAATAGACTTAGTTTTGGGTACTTGCCAGGTTCTTATGGCCTGGATTGGCCACTGTTGGAAACAGGATGCTGGGCTTGATGGACCCTTTGTCTGACCCAGTATGGCATTTTCTTCTTTCTTTCTTAGAGAGAGAGAGGGGAGTGTATATGACAGTATGTGTGTGCGAGACAGAAAAACAGAGTTTATGTGACCGGAATTTGCATGAGAGGGCATGTGTTTTAGTGAGAGACTGTATGTCTGTTTGTGGTGTGGTGTGTGAGAGAGAGAATAGAGAGAGAGAGAGAGAATGAACATGCTTATTTTACAGAATATTGTACATATGTATAGAGGAGATAAAGTTTGTGCACTTTTTCCCTACCACACTAATCCAAGACATCTCAAGGAGGTTAGAAATCAAAAGTTCCCAGATATAGAGAATAGAGGATTGTTTTATACCTATTAGTATTGTTAGGATTCCTGGCTGCGGGCAGCCGCAACCGGGTCCCCTTACCTCCTCCGGCAGGCAACCAGGCCCAGCCTTCCTCCGTTGCTGCTCACCGCGGCTGACCACTGCTACAGAGGCCTGCCCTTGCGGCTCTGCATGCCGGCACCTTGATCTCCACGTCTGGTTCCCTAGTCACGCACACACGCCGTTGCTGCAGATTTAAAGGCTCCACAGCGGGAAAATTCCCCGTGGTCCGTGAAGATGACGTCAGGCAGGGTAGGTATATATACCCTGCCCTGCCTCTAGCACTTTGCCTCAGCAACGGGTCCTGCTCTGTATTGAGTGCGAGTTCTGTGTTCCAGCTCCTGATTCCTGTTCCAGCATTTCTGCCTTGCTCCTTGATTCCTGTTCCAGCGTTCATACCTTGCTCCTTGACTCCTGATCCAGCGTTTCTGTCTTGTTCATTGATTCCTGATCCTAATGATCCTGCTCCTTGTCCCTCCGGATTAACCTCCTGGTTTTGACTCTGCCTGCCTGACTCAGCTTGACCTCCACCTGCCTGACCTCTGCCTGGTAACCTGACTGTGCTTGACCTCCGCATGCCCTGATCTCCAGCCTGTTTCTCCATCTAAGCCTGTTCGCTGCCCATCCTGACCCCAGGCCTGTTCCTGGTTCCGTCTGTCTGCCACCTGCCTCGACTTCTACCTGCCTGACTCCACTTCAGCCTCTTCCTCTGGTTCAATGCCTTGAGAGGCTCAACCTTCAGGGAATGAGGGCTGGTAAAGATGAAGCTCCAGTTGAGTCTACCCTGCCTGTTCCGCATCCCAATGATGAGGACCAACAGGGGCTCTCTCCTGGTAGTAGTGCCAACCTCTTCTCAGCTCAAGGGTCCACATTTCCAGCAAGTTTTAAATATTATTTTATGTACCTGCTATTTTAAAATATTTCACTGGTGTAGTATATTTTAAAAAAATTATATTAGTTTTTAATTATTGGATGTTATACTATTAATCATCTGTTTTGAAATATTTATTCTTTTTATTAGTATGGTTTTACTATTATGATCGATGTTTTATGTTTCTTGATTGTATTGTTTGATATTTTATGAGGAATGGTGATGTCCCTGTTTTTCCACTGTTGCACTGCATATAGAGTCTAGCTTCTTGTGGTTTCCAATTCAGTTTTTGTTTGTTTGTTTGTATTTCTACTTTATGGTCTCTCTATTCTGTATGTGGCAAGGGTCTTTCTGTGTTCTGCATGTGTGACTGAAAGGAGATATTCTGTATGCATGTACTTTCTTTATAGGTATCTATAGCAGCCTGACTTGTTTTGTTTTCCTAAAAGGAGATGTATTGGTGTTTAAGGGCCTGGTGTAATATTTGTTGTGTTACCTTTTCATAGGTAGAGTTGTTATTGTTTGAGTCCTGCAGTTCGGGTGCTATGGTATGGCATGTTTCCTATAGTTTCTAAGCACATTTTTCAGGATTTTGTATGTTCCTGGTAGTGGAGAGAGTTTGTGTTGTTGTTACTGAGGTGATATCAGAATTTATTATTTTTCTGAGGTGAGTGGTAAGGGAAAATTTCCTTATTCTGCTCTGAACCCTTTATTGGGGGAGTTTCTGTAAAAACAGGGTATTGTAGAACCTGAGGTAAAGGTTTTATTTTAAGATTCTGTTCTGTCTTGTATAGTCCCTAAATTTCATTCCCATTTAGAAGAATTTTTTGCCTCTACTTTAGAATCTCACAGATGAGTCACTTATAGACTTAGTCAACCGATGGGATCAATCACTACGAAGTGTAGTTGATAATCTGGCTCTCTTTAAAGCCAAATGTAGGAACTGGAAACATTGTGCCCCTGGTTTACACATCCTAACTAGGGCTTCTGGTTTTCAGTAATTTTACTTTAGCAATCCATGTTCATGTGTTCATGATGAGTTCCAAGCTGCAGGCAATGCTAACTTATTGCAGCTGCTAATATTTGTGGCAACACAATGATGTCAGTGGTTGTTGCTACAAATGTCAGCAGTTGAAAAATGTTTGTGCTCCCCGTAAAACCTCTTGAGCTCCTTAGATAGCCAAATTAAAATCCCTGAAAACCAGAAGCCCTAACCATAAAGCAGTAAACCATTCTCCCAACTCACCCCCTTCCTCCATCTTGTCCTGCCTCCAACAGTCACTCACTCTGTTCCCTTCTCCCATCTCCTGTGTTGTTCTTAAAGTCTCACGATAACAGCATATGAGTTTGTGCACCAGTACATACAGCAGCTGCTCTGGCTCCTCCTCCTCCTGTAGGTTTGTTGTGCCCTGTTCTTCACTGTACTGGCTCCTCCTTCTTTTGCTGGCTCCTGGAGCCAGCTGTTTATATTGCAGGGCTCACGCAAGCTGGCTTTTCAAGACTTCTGCAAGCAGAAAGGTATATTCTGCACCGGCTGAAGTTTATTGCAAATTTTGCTTTGCATAGAATTCCTTCAGGATTAAAATATGGTCATTTATGATGGGTGTAATTTTCAAAATATCTGCATTGGGATAAAGTGCATAGCTACTGATTACTTGCAGATTTTGTGTCAGAAAAAGGATGTGCGCACTTTCACTTTGAAACTTGACATGGGTGCATACCCATGGACATTTGTACTTCCTTTTTATGTATGCACTTTTTCTATGGACATACACTTGAAAATATAAACTTAAAAGCATTATTTTCCTCTTCCAGCCTAAACATGCCCCTAGCAGTGCTTCAATTAAGTGCAGCTAAGGGTACGCAATGCATTTTGGCTGTACTATGGAAAATCAATTTTCAAATAGCCAATTTATGCACATAAATCAGTATTAACATTTGTTAATAGCTTTGAAAATTGTCCTTTATAACAAAAATCATCAATACATCTTAGTAAAACTCACAACTATCATCTGGACAGCTCCTGTGATAGATAGATTTAATGTCCTACAAATGAAAAATTCAAAGCACTTTTAAAAATGTTGACATGTATTAACAAAATCCCTTCCATAGGACAGTTCCCATTAATTCTTTACAAACAACTGGTAAATCCATGACTGAAAAAATGAAAGAATCTATTCAATTCTCAGTGAAACTCTAAATGGTTACTGAGCTGTTAGATCCAAATTTTAACTTCTCCAGACAGTTTAAATGTTCCACATAACTAGGCAGGACTGTTAAAGAGGCTCTCCAGTGGGAAAAAGATACTTCAAAGGAATACAAAGGTTTGGGTGATTCTTTATTGTCATGAGACAATAAGAAAGAAATCTTGTATGACTGCCTACTTCTGACAGATTCATCTTAATATCCAATGCATTTTTCTATGCAGTAACTGAATGTGTAAAAAAGTTAATCTTGATCATTACACTCAACAGGTAGAGAGGGCAATTTTCAATAAACTGGCTAGGAGCAGTTTAAGTGGGCACTTTTGTACCCGTATAATTTGCTGAGAATTATCATGGAGAAAGTACTTGAGTAGCTTAACACAACTTGGATATAAAAATACATAATTTGCTCCTGCTATTTGTACAGGAGGTGGCATGGGGTAAAACACTGTGTAGACCTTTGAAAATTCCATATTACGGTGTAGTTTATGCCTCCATTAATTACTCTTTTTATTGTGGCTGAAAATACTTGTGCTGCGAAAGTACATACATATTTTTAGCTGCTCGCCAGGTACAATTTTCATCCCAGGGAATCTAGCCAGCTAACCTTTACCCACTCAGCTATATCCCTTTGAAAACTGTCCTCATAACTTTAAGGCACAATATAGTCTCATGTAGAAAATCTGAAGATTCCATGTTTACAAAGTGACATAGTTCTGGAGGCCATCTTTAAAGTCATACTTAACCCTTCAAGGAACAACTGATTGACAAATTTAATTATTTTAAGGATGTTGTTTTCTTTAAAGGATGAAAGATAAAATAATAGAAAGATTAAATGACCAGTAGCCAGAAGTTATAGATCCAGGGATACATTTTCAAAGATTTCTCAGGATCTATGCATGTAATATAAGGAGTTACACAAGTAGATTGGCTGAACAAGCATAAATAGATTTTCAGTTGTTTGAAAGTATACATGTACTTTCACAATGCATGAACTTTAAGCTTCATTTAAAAGAGGTATTGTAGAGGGGGAGTTGGAAACTATGCACATTACCTTTAAGTTGAAAAAGTGTATGTGTGTAGAAGATACACTACTGATGTGCATACTGTAGGTGAACACTACTAAACTGCACATATGCACTTTTAGCCTTACAAGTAGATCTTCAAACACAATGCAAGCAAGTATGTTGTGCTTGTGTGGGCTAAAACATATATCTGCATCTTACAGAACATTTTCCCCAATAATATTGTACCAGAAAACATGCTGAAGAACAAAGAATTTTTATTTATTTGTTCTTCATAGTTTGGACAACATTAGTTAACAAAAATGTTAATTAAAGACAAATGGGGCTTGATTTACAAAATCATTTATACACTTAAAGCTGGCTTAACATGTATAAATACAATTTAGCTAATGTAAATGGGTGTGAGACAGCACCTCTAGTGTTCCCCTATTTTCCTGTGTGGGACAAGGCTAGACACCTGGTCCACCTTAAATGCCATAAGGACAGTATGCTCTATGGGCAGGATCCTGTGGGACAGGTGGGGCTCAGAGGGTGTAACCAGAGACTGGGGAATAAGAGATGGAATCCAGATGGGGATAATCAGACTATGCCAGGTCTCTTGGAGGAAGGTAGCTTCTGTGTATTACACTGTCCAAACACTGAGCTAAAACGAAGCAGCACAACTGTGAGTAGAGAGACAGAAAACAATGTCTGAAGGCAAAGTGAGTATACTGCTGTGTATATGACGGAAGCTGTGAATAAAGTTAAATTTTTAAGAAAGGCTGGAGCCAGACTGAATTTCTATCTCTAGGCCTGTGGGAATATCTGCTCATTCCCACATATGGCGAGGGATTTTTCTAAGCTTTGCAAAGAAAACCCCCAGCCTCCAAGAAAGTGTCTGTGTGAAGTGAAGAGGACCTGTGGTTCTAAATGCTGTATAGAACCCAGGGGGTCTGTGGCTATAAAACTAAGTACAGAGCACAGGGAGTGCAAGAGTGCATGGTGGTTTGTGAAAGGGTGTGGCAGAAGCTGCACTGAAGAAAAAAATACAACAAAGTTTAAAGTTTCAGGTACAGAGGAAACTGTATGAGCCTGGTTGCAGGGACAGCCAGGAAGTATTAAGGGTAAACCGGCTAAAGGGAGAAGCCCTTCTGTAAGATAAATAGGGATTTAACAGTGAGCAAGTTATTGCTGGTCAAGCAGGCTTTTTTTTTTTTACTTTTTTTGCCTTGAAAAGTAAAGTGAAAGAAACACAAATGCAGCAGGGCTGTGCTGAGCAGGGCATGGCCCTGGCAAAGCTACCAGATTGGGCTATGAGTGTGGTAAATGGAAGCCGGGCAGGAAGCCTCTTCTAGCAAGCAAGCCACTCTGCAGGGAAGGTATGCAGCCACAGAAAGCCTGGAGTGGAGCAGTCAGGGTAATGCAGCAACTGGCCAAGTAAAAGCAGATAGAGGGCTGGAAGGAAAAACAGCATGTATTTCTGTGTGGTGGGTGTTCCCCAGTTCCACGAGCCAGGCCAAAATGAGAATCTGAGAATCGAGGTTTGGCAGCTAGAAAGGCTAGCTATGGTAATCGAACAAGGGAACCCATTCCCAAGGCCATTCCCAAGGCCAGAATGCTTAATCTGGCTGGACAAAGAGTCCCAGCAGCTAATGGAGGAATTAGATGAATGGTTGGCAGAGGTGTCCACTGAGCAGACTGAGTCATGGCAACAGTCTGAGACTGGCACTACAGATGGTTGCAAGGAAGGCCTTGTAAGGTGCCCAAACTCTACAGGAATTCAAGTCTGCTCCCATGAGAAGCACAGAGAAGGAGGCTGTTAAGAACCCTGAGAGAGGGGTCACAGATAGCCCTAGCGAGAGTGACACAGACTGCCCCGGAGGAAACAGTATGAAGGAGTTGGAAATCAGCAGTACAGGATGTTGTGAGGAAGACCTTGTAGGGTGTCCAAACACTGCCAGGAGTCTGGGGACAAATCCCGTGAGAAGCCTAGAAAGAGAAGGCATGGAAATGCAAGCGAGAGATGCCATGGTGAGCCCAGAGGGTGGTGCATTGAAGACCCAGGCAAGTGAGGCTGCAGAGGGGCCAGCAACCGGCTAGGGCAAGTGGCCAGAGTGTACAGATTTGGAAACTGCGGAGAGCCCAGAAGGAGGTGCTGTGGGAAACTTGGAGTAAGAGTCCATGGAGAGCCTAGAGGGAGCACTGTGGAGAATCCAGCAATGGAGGATACAAAAGAGCCAAGAAGGGGCTCTATAGCAGACATACCAGTTGCCAGGCAGTGGGTGCAGCTGGTGAAAGAGGAGCCAATACTTGTGGTTCCCAAGTTGGCCCAAAAAGCTGCATCTGGGTGGAATTCAAACCCAGCGCTAGCAAAGGAATTATTTAAAGGACTGGGGATGTACACTGCATGAACGGTACACTGGGTGGTGGTCATGATGCGGTCAAGGTTAACCCTAAGATAAGGGGACTGGGAGGTCTTGGACTCTCCTGGATGGAATCCAGGAGGAAGTAGGGATGTTTGGCCCAATGAGTCTAAGCTGAGGGGAGGAGTATGCGAGGCAGCACCCTTAGTCTTCCCCTATTTTCCTGTGTGGGGCCAGGCTAAATGCCTGGTCCACCTTAAATGCCTTAAGGAGAGTATGCTCTATGGGCGGGATCCTGCGAGGCAGGTGGGGCTCAGAGGGCATAACCAGAGACTGGGGAATAACAGCTGGGGTCCAAGTGGGGATAACCAGACTAGGTACAGGTCTCCAGAAGGAAGGCAGCTCCTGTGTGTAACACTATCCAAACACTGAGCTGAGACAAAGCAGCACAACTGTGAACAGAGAGAGAGTACACTGTCTGAAGGTAAACTCAGTCTACTGCTGTGATTATGACTGAAGCTGTGAATAAAGCAAATGTTGATTACCTGTAACAGGTGTTCTCACAGGACAGCAGGATGTTAGTCCTCACATATGGGTGACATCACAGGATGGAGTCCTCACATGGAACACTTCTGTCAAAGTTTCCAGAACTTTGATGGGCCCCTACTGGGCATGCCCAGTGTGGCATTAACCCTGCAGCCAGCAGGGGTCCCCCCTCTGTCTTGTTAAAAAGCTACAGGTAGTGCCGAAAATAAAATAAGAAAATGTTACGAACCCAACACTGTGGGGCGGCGGGCGGGTCCCGTGAGGACTAACATCCTGCTGTCCTGTGAGAACACCTGTTACAGGTAAGCAACATTTGATTTTCTTGTGGAAGGCTTTCGTGAAGCAATCAGGACACTAGAAACCAAATCTGAAAGGTTAAGTGGTTGAAGGATTAACCTTTCAACATCCATGCCGTCAGGGACAAGGCCTGAACATTGGGATGGCGTAGGCATCCGTCGTTTTGGGTGATCAGATGCGGGTCCGTTCCCAAGGGGATGTGCCTGTGGATGGAGAGATCCTGGAGTATGGGAAACCACACTTGGCGTGGCCAGTGAGGTGCTATCAGGATCATGGTTCCTTTGTCCTGACGTAGCTTCACAAGAGTCTTCGAAAGAAGAGGAAGTGGAGGGAATGCATAGAGCAGACCGGTTGCCCATGAAAGGGAGAATGCATCTCTGGGCTGAGAGCGCTCGCTCCGAATGAGGGAGCGGTAATTGTCCACTTTGTGGTTCTGAGGGGACGCAAAGAGGTCTTTCTGGGGGTATCCCCATTGGCGAAAGATTGAGGTCACTACCAAGGGGTTGAGAGACCACTCGTGTGGCTGGAAGACGCGACTCAGTTTGTCTGCCTAGACATTGTCCACTCCCGGCAAGTAGGTGGCCCTGAGGTACATCGAGTGGGAGAGTGCTTCCGCCCAAATCTGCGCAGCTTCCTGACACAGGAGGAAGGAGCCTGTGCCTCCCTGCTTGTTGATGTACCACATGGCCACCTGGTTGTCCGTCTGAATCAGGATGACGTGATTTGATAGGCGTTCCTGAAAAGCCATGAGAGCATATTGCATTGCTCGAAGTTCTAGGAAGTTTATTTGATGTTTGGCTTCCTGTGGAGACCAAGGTAGAAAGGCTTTTGCCTGTAAAGTGTCCAAGTCTGCCCCAATGAACGGCAAGTTTTGAGATGGGGTTAATAGGATTTCTCGTAATTGACAATAAATCCTAGAGAAATTAAAGTGAGTAGAGTGAAATCAAGGGACGACCGAGTGGCTTGCTGGGTTGGAGCCCTGATTAACCAGTCGTCCAGATAGGGGTAGACGTGAACACCTTCTTTCCTGAGGAAAGCTGCTACAACTACAAGACATTTGGTGAAGACTTGTGGTGCAGACGCTAGGCCGAAAGGAAGCACTCGATATTGATAGTGCTTTGGGCCTACTAAAAACCTGAGGTACTTGCGATGAGTTGGAGTGATCGCAATGTGTGTGTATGTGTCCTGGAGGTTCAGAGAGCAGAACCAGTCTCCTTTTTGTAGAAGAGGTAGCATAAAGCCCAAGGTTACCATCTTGAACTTTTCCCGCTGGAGGTACTTGTTGAGAGCACTAGGTCCAGAATTGGACGAAGCCCCCCCCCCCGATTTTTTGAGGATCAAAAAGTACCGGGAATAGAACCCTAGGCCTTGCTGCGAGAGTGGGACGGGTTCTATTGCTCTTAACTGGAGAAGAAGGGAAATCTCCTGCTCCAGAAGGACAGAGTGGTCGGATACTCTCCACGCCTGCAAAGGTAGTGAGTCCGGTGGAAGAGTAAGAAAGTTTACGTGGTAACCCTGATCAATGATTGCTAGCACCCATTGGTCGGTTTGTGATTGATTGCCACATGTTGTGAAAGTGGCACAATCAACCTCCTACTAGTATGCTTGGCAGAGGAATCAGACTGCTGCTCTCCAAGTGAAAGTCAAAAACTGGAAGCAGGTCCTGGCTTGGGGAGCTGCTTGTGGCTTTGCTTTCAGGACCTGGCAAGGCTGAGGCTTTTGATAAGGTCTCGTAGTTCGGGACCTTGCTGGTGGGGTAGTACTTCCTTGACGGAAGAATGACTTCTTAGAGTCCTTCCTGAAGGGTTGTCTTAAGGGGAAGTTGGAAGGTATCGATGAGAGCTGTTTAAGGGTCTCATGATGGTCCTTTAATTCAGCCACTACTTGCTGGATCTGCTCACCGAACAGATTGTCTCCTACACATGGTAGGTCAGAAAGTCTGTCTTGTACTTCTGGGCGAAGGTCAGAAGATTTGAGCCAGGCCCCATCATCATTGCCGAAATAGCGGCTGCAGACACTCTAGTAGAGGCGTCGAAGATATCATAAGCTGTTCTTATCTCATGCTTTCCTGCTTCAATCCCTGTTGACAAGGATTTGAAGCTAGTCTTGGAATGGTTAAGGCAGGGTTTCAGAGAAGTCCTGTATCTGTTTGAAGATGACCCTAAAGTAATTGGTCATATACAGCTGGTAAGCAGCAATTCTAGAGATGAGCATGGCCCTTTGGAACACTCGTCGACCAATATTGTCTAGGAACTTGTGTTCCTTAACAGGAGGGTTAGATGAGTGAGGCTTCATCCTTTCTGCTTTCTTTTGAGCCGATTCTACCACAACTGAGTGGAGGTCGATCTGAGATTTTTGAAAGCCGGGGGCTGACTGCACTAAATAGGTAGTGTCAGCTTTTCTATGGACTGGGCAATTGATCCAGGGTTTTCCCAGTTCTTTTTGAGGAGGGTCAAGAAGAACTTGATGAATGGGAATGGAAGTGATCACTTTAGGGGCATCCAGGACTGGGAGCAATTCCATCATCTGGTGCCTATCATCTTGCTCCATCTGAAGCTGAAAAGGGACCAACTCAGACATTTCCTTCACAAAATTAATGAAAGAAAGGTCCTCTGGAGGAGAACACTTTCTACTTTCAGTAGGAGAGGGAGGTAAAGGTAAGTCATCGGTGTCTGAAGAAGTATCATCACCCCAGGTGTCATAAGGATCAGCAAACTGACCTGTAGGAAGAGAAGGGGGTTGGATACCCGAAGGCCCCGGCTGAGGCTCCGAGAAAATCGAAGGAATCGCTGGGGGCACCAAGGACGTCCTGGAGGGCATCGGTGCCGGCATTGAAGGCATCGATGGCACCGACGTACGTATCGCCCCCGATGAATGAATCGGTGGCGAGGGACGAATTGGCATCGATGGCTGAGGCAACAACTCCCGAAGGAGGGATGCAGAAAGGTGTTTCTCCTCCCGATGAGGCTGTCAACGGGGAGCGCACCAGAGCCATCGGAGACCCGGGAATCACCGGTGGAAGGCAGTTATGAGCGCCTCCATCCGGGATAGCAGCGGAGCCAGCGCTGCTGGAAGCGGGTCAATGAACCGGTTCCACAATCGGTGGCCGGTGTCAGTGCCGAAGGGACCTGGAGTCGTTTGCATCGCTTTGTCGATGGCATCCTGGACCAGCCGGTCCACGTTCTGCTCGGAGATCTGGAGCAAGCAGCCACGGCTCTGGAACAGAAGAGGGAGGCAGAGGCATAGCCGGAGGGACCACCTTTACAGGCGGAATCGCAGCTCCCAAACCCGATCAGGAGAGGGTGGCCTCGATGACCCGGTCACAGGAATGGTCGATGCCTTCTGGATAGGGCTTCTTTGACGGTGGCTCGGATGGTGGCAAGGTCGATGATTTCGCTCCTTCAACGGTCCGAGTCTTACAATACAGATGGCGATGTTTCTCCCTACGATCCGCTCAATCCTGAGGGGGGGTAACGGGCAAACCGAGGCCGTTGAAGATGTCGATGGTGGACGGTCACCGGACGGTGGTCGATGCTGATGTGACGTCGATGGTGCCGGTTCCGATGACGTCAATGCGATGGATGGCGTCAGGGTGAGAGCACGGAAGAGGAGTCTCATCTTCTCCATCCCTGCCTTGCGACCTTTGGGTGTCAGGAGGGCACATTTGGTGCAAGTCAGGACATCATGCTCCCGGCCTAAACACATTATATAGACGCCATGAGGGTCTGTGATAGACATGGTGCGAGTACAGTCCGGGCACTGGCGGAACCCCGACGCCATGGCCATAGAAAAAATCGAGCCGTGGGATGGACGATTGGCCAGCAGGGCCCGCAAGAGCCAAACTCGACAGTAATCGAACGAAAAACTGTCAAAAAACTTACCGGACTACCGCGGCTAGAGAGAAGTTAGAGGAGGGACCCCTGTGGGGCAATTTAACGTTAGTTAATTCCGTGAGGAAATTTCCTGTCAGGAATCTCCACAGAGCTCCTAAACCGCGAGGCTACTGCAGTGTGGAAAAAAGAAGACTGAAGGGGGACCCCTGCTGGCTGCAGGGTTAGTGCCATGCTGGGCATGCCCAGTAGGGGCCAGTCAAAGTTCTGGAAACTTTGATAGAAGTTTTCCGTGATTGGGCTCCATCCTGTGATGTCACCCATATGTGAGGACTACCATCCTGCTTGTCCTGTGAGAAATAGAGGATACAAAAGATTTTTGTGAATAATTAAGAATATATTGGAGCAATAGGATGTTGAGAGAAATCTGCTGCCATATGGTCAAATTTTAAAATGGCCATGCATGTAAAAAATGGGGGTTACACGCGTGGCCGAGCCTTGCATGCGCCGCACAAATTTTCAAAGGGGCCCAGCCACGCATGTAACACCTGTTATGCACAGAATTGCCAGGGCCCAGAGAAAGGGGTGGGCCTGGAGGCAGCCAGTACAATGGCCATTTGTTGCTGTGCCGGGGAAGTGTGCGCCAGCAGTCCGCAGGCTTGTGCAAGTTGCTACTGCTCCTGAAGAGGATTAAGAGGTAAAATAAAAATTTGGGGTTAGATAGGATAGGGATGGGGTTGGGGAGGAGAGGGGAAGAGGGAGGAAGGTCAGTTAGGTGGGTTGAAAAGTTCCCTCCCAGTCCGCTCCTTAATTAGAGCGGACTGGGAGGGTACTGGGAGAGGCCTAATCTCGTCGATGCACGGAGGTTGCATAATTTCTCCCCCCCCTTAGGCACACCACCCTCACATACATGCGCAGATTGTAAAATCCAGCACGCCACGGATTTTCTACATGCACGAGCCAGTGCGTGCATGGTAGAAAATCGGTGCATCCATGCGTGCATGCCAGGAAACGCAAGCACATGTATGCGAACGTGCAAAGGGAAAAATCTATCCCTTTGTTTTTAAGTTGGTTTGTGAATAAATGAGGTATGCATGTATGAGTGCTGTAGTTTTGTATTCTTAGAGAGTACTATGGAAATAGAATTTAAATAAAATAAAGGAGATATCAATTGAAGATAGGGAGTGGGGGCATTTTTTGAATTGTATATACATAAATGTACTAGACACTACCTATATAACACTTTCATGTGTTAGGTTTTTTTGTACTCTCTCTCTCTTTCTCTGAGTGTGTATATATATATATATATATATAGTCACAATAGATACCAGTCAAGCCTTCTTAATAAATTGAATTGCTCTGTTGTTACATACATATAATTACCCTAAGGTAAACCAGAACTCATGCATAATATGCTATTAATTACATCAAAACTTTATTTTGTATAATGAAATATTTCACAAAACTTAAAAATGTGCAAAAACTATTCCTATATTAAATGGCTACTTATGACTTGACATAATAATTAAATACATACATTTAAAAAACATTTGTCAAATGTCATGTGTAAATAGGCAAAAGATATTGCTCTGAAGTACAAAACATACACATATTATACTCACACTGGCTACTCACTAAAGCATCGTCATCATTCAATTGTAATAATTCCTACATAATTAAGGAATACATTCATCGCAGAAAATAAACAGTATATATAATACATTGGAGTAATGTAAATATACATATTCAAAACAATTAGTCACCATGTGACCACAATCCAATGTCAATACACATATATTGAAAAAAGATAAATTTGAAAGATCTTGCACAGTGCATAGTTGAAATTCTGCTATGAAGAACCCACACAAGGATCCTTGTTTCAATGGATTCTTCAGGGAGAATTTAAACTCAAATATGCACCGTGTTTTACTACTGATTAAAAGTATCTGTGTCTATCTCCAAAAACTGCTGTAATTGTAAGGAAATTCCTGTGGCATTAATTGTAAGTTTTGTGACACAAGGGAGGAAGGCATGTTAAGGCAGTGAGGTACACACCAGTAGAACGCCATAGAGCTTCATACTAGCCGACTTTTCGACATCTCTCATGTACAGCAAAGATGTTTGCATCTTAAGTCCATGAGAAAAGATGGTTGGTATTATTCAAATTTTATCATTTTTTTGACCTTACATCACAGCAAGGAACTTAAAATCTGCAGTAAACTATGTTATATATAACTCCCATCTGAGCTAATTAGAAAAATCTCACAACATTTAAAAAGTTACAAGCATTGGGCTGCGCGCGCCAGGCCTATTTAAAAAGCCCCAGCGGTGCGCATAAAGCCCCGTGATGCGTGTAAGTCCCAGGGCTTGCAAAAAAGGGGCGGGGAGTGGTGGGGTGTGGGCAGTGCGGGGGCAGTCCTGGGGTGGGGTGGGGATGGGGGTCAGGCTCCCGGCACAGGGGCCATATTTGCCGCTGTGCTGGGGATCGTGTGCCGGCAGTCGGGCCGGCGCTCGCAACTTGCGCGTGCCCGGAGGCAGGCGCAAAATGTAAAACAAAAAATTTGGGAGCGGTTAGAGTAGGGCTAGGGGGGGGGAAAGGTTAGGGGAAGGGGTGGGAAGGTCGGGTTAGGGGGGAGGGAACGGGGGAAGGCTGCACGGCTTGGCGTGTGCAAGCTGCACAATCGTGCACCCCTTGCGTGCACCGAACCCTGATTTTATAACTTGCATACGCCTGCACGCGCAAGTTATAAAATCGGGTGTACATGTGCACGTGCTGTGTACCATGCACATATGTACGCCGGCGCACAACCTTTTAAAATCTACCCCATATTTTTACTTTGTTTAATGATGATAAAACGATAAATGTTTTCAAAATGCTTTAAAAATTGGCTGAAAGCAAGAGTTATCACATTTTCAAACATTTTTTTACATTTTTAAATCAAATTTTCATATATGAGTAACATTTTCTGAATGTTGTATATTAATAAGCATGTAGTGAGTAGAATCTTTCTGCAACAAATTTGGCAGAAAATTCTATGTTGTTTTGCTTATAATGTTTAAGACATTAATTAGGGACTAAGTTCTATTGGCAAAATATTTTCCATATTGTAAACAATTCATGGAGTATGCTTACATTGATAGATTTTTCAACCAATGCAACTTCAATAACATTTCACTCAATTGGCAGATAACATACAAAAGCATTCATATCTGGAAAATGTGGCACATGACTATACATTTGTTTTATCATATCGCACTTCATAGGGAATTGCTCTGAGGCTGCAGAATAAATTGGCGGAAATGAATAAAAAATTTTCAGTAGATCTTTTGATGTACAAATATAACATCCATATGGTAACACATATGGTTTTCACTTTTTCCTAGTTCTTTCCTTTTCAGAGCTTAACTATATCTTCAACAAATATTATTGGCATTTTTCCTAGTCTGCAACTTTTAAGTGCTTAGGTAAATGGCCAAAGATGAAATATATTCACTTTTTTGCTCTAATGGGAGCATTTTCTCATGTGGTGTGTGTGTGTCTGTGTGTGTGTCTGTGTGTATTTACGGAATAAATGTAACATACTATCATTGCAATTTTTTTTACATAGTAATGACAGCAGAAAAGGACCAAATGGGCTATCGTCTGCCCAGCAAGCTTTTGGCATGCTGTGCAGGTTTCTCTTTTACTGGGTGATGAGCCTTCTTGAAAATTCAGATAGTGCTGCTTGACATGCTTTGCTTACAGACTTAGATGTAGTAGCAGTCCTGTGCATTTTCCTTTATGTCTGCGTATCAGTAACCCAAACCGTAAAAAGCCATTTACACAAGTAAAGTGTACTTACAGGGTAAATCCTATGGACAATTAAATGGCATATACTGTAACAATTTTCAAAAGCCCAGTTACACAAGTGTGTAATGCTTTTCAAAATCAGGCCCTATATACATGTATAATTCACATACTACATAATCAGATATAAAACAATAAAAAAATTGTTTATAATAAACCCTCATAATATTAAAAACAAACAAACAAAACAAAATTACAATACCATCACTGCCACTTTTTCTTCCTTTCCGATAAACGAAATACAAATTTACCTCTTCCAGGATCTTACACACCCAACTATGGCCTGGATTTATCAAAATGCACTAAACTAACCGCATGAGATAGAAAAAGGGGCGTCTTTTATGGTACTAGGCAGTTTAATCGCAATTTGCGCTAATACCCTATATATTCACTAAATAACACAATAAAGCCCTTTCCAATTAACATAAATTCCTGATTCCTACTGCTGGTATACATCATCTCAAGCTGCACTAGGAAATAGGCGAGCATTCACTTGTATATAAAAGTTTAAATAATTCAGCTCAGTTCTCACTGAAACTGAATGTTCATTCCAACATTGCAGTGCTGTAATTACAAAAGCCCATTGAGCACAGGGACTTAACTGAAATGTTTGAATATGGGCTGCTACCAACTGAAAACCCTGAGATGATTTAAAGGCCCAACCACATTTGTACCACTCAACTTTATTAAACATTACCTCTCATTTAATGGAAATCAACAACCAGTAGCTTAAATTTAGGTCTTTCAACTATTGGCAATCCATATAAGTAGGCAAACAGAGGAGAAACACTCACATCTTAACTTAACACAAACCAGTCTTGAAGCCTATTCGGCAGGAACCTCAGGGGCATCCCTGATTGATGATGTCATTGGATCAGGGTTCTTAAGCTCCACCTTCGCCTTCAGCTAGCGGACTTGGCAACAAGTTCCATTACTACTCTATGAGCTCCTGTCTCCGTGATCCTGTGGTGACGCTACCGAACCTTCTTGGACTCTGGACCCTGCCTGGTACCCGCCCTCCTGAAGTCCTGTCTTGCTGGCTCCCCTCTCCTCGGGGCCGCCTCTGGGAACACCTTCACCACTTGGGAGTTCTATCTCAGTGCTTCTCTGCTCCTTGGGGCAGTGCCTAGGTGCTATACAGAGACTGTCAGTGCTTCTGCACTCCTTGGGGTAGTGCCTACATTCTATACAAAGACAGTCAGTACTTCCCTGCTCCTCGGGGCAGTGCTTACGTTCTATACAGAGACTGTCAGTGCTTCCCCACTCCTCGGGGTAGTGCTCATGTTCTACGCTGGAGACTGTCTGTGCTTCCCCGCTCCACAGGGGAGTACCCTTGATTCTACCACCATTCACTGCCGGCATCTCCCGCTCCTCGGGTTGGTTCACGTCATCATCTGGAGACCTGACTCGGGCTTCCTGCTCTGTGGGTTAGCCTACATCATCACATCAGTACCTCCTTCGATGCGCAGCTCCACCCCTTTGGGGTTGCCTCATTGGAATACCACCTGTAATTCCTGTCTCGCTCTCCCCGCTCCTCGGGTCTGCCTAGCGCCATCCCCTTTGGAGGTCTCTGCCCAGGTACTGAGCTTCCAGCCTGTCTACTTACTGTGGGGATCCCTCCTTGCTGTATCTATTACCCCGCTCATCTGGATCTCTCCACAGTTTCACCTAGTGATCCCCGCTGTGCCAGACCTCGCCTCCCAACGGTGTGGACCTGTGGGGCTCCTCCTCACAGATGGTAACAACTTTCACTTCGGGCCAAGAGTCCACAAACCCTCAAACCATTACACCTGTATTGGTGACCCCTGAGCAGGTCAGGTTTACAGGATATTGTCAATGAATATGCATGAGATAAATTTGCATTTATGGTTCTCCAATATATGCAACTATGTCTTATATAAATTCATTATGGATATCCTGAAAACCTGACTAGCTGTGAGGTCACCAGGATATTTTTAGGAAGCCCTGTGTTAATGCTTTTTCATTGGCATCTCTGAAAATCACAAAAATAGAAATCCAAAAGTAAGCAGATCTACATAACTCTGTGAAAACTGAGTTTATATAAATCTGTTACTACACTAATTTTATAGTGATGCTGCTATCAGACACAGCAATACTTCAACATGAAAACTACTGGACTTGTTTGAGCATGCCTCAATTGAAGTATTATTTAGGTTCTTTCTTTTCCTTTAAAAGGTAATGCAAAGTGAGCGAAGATCAAAAACCTTAAAACAGTTTCAAATTATTTTCAGTATTACTTATTCAGTTCTTACTTCTGCCAGTATTTGGTTGTTTATAATCTGCTGGCAGAATCAGTAAAAAAAGGGTAGACTGTGTGTCACTACAACATAGAATCATTTTTTGTACAACTCATACCTTTTTTTCTCTTAATTGCCTCACTGTAAATATTATTTGAAACCACTGAGGACAAAAATAATTTGCTTTGCTTTGTTTGCAAGTTGTTTGTTTTTTTTTTTTACAGTAAAATATTATAGTAACAATAACATCTGCATTCACCTAGCAAATCATAAATTAATCTTTTCAGCATTATAAGGGCTTCCATTGGAACACAGCTCAAGTGGATACAAACCTGATCATATTTATCCATAATCATTCTTGAACAGGAACAAATATATATAAGTACAGCATTTATCAAAAATAATGCTCCAGCTGAAGGTAGACGGTGAATATATTAAATTTTGCAAGTGAAACAATGGCTACTCCACTTTATCCATATCTCCTCATAGCAGGCATAGATGTGGCCGACAACATCAAAGAGCCCAGTGATGGGCTCTCTTGCTCCTCCACACCACATGTAGTAATCATGCTCTGGGTGGAGAACTCATCCCAGAGTATCGCACTAACCACACACACACTCCCAGGCTCAAGACCCAAGCCCCCACCCAAGCCCCCAGCCTGATCTTTGTCTCTCTCTGATCCTTCAATTGACAGGGCATCCATGTCCTCATCTGCCCTAGGTCAAGTGATCAAGGAGAAAGATGAAGATGTAGATGCTGCTCACCCCGGAGGCAATGGTGGAGTCTTGCTGCCGGAGCTCAGTGCGACTTTATGCTCTGTGCCAGTTTTCCAATTCATGGTGGACTCTTTGGGATGCTGGCAGGCTGCTGACATGAACAAATCAATCAGCCCTTTCATCTGCTGTATGGAAGGAGCCAGGCATGCCCTTAACTTGCCTTTCCTCTTCTCTGGCATCTCAGCTGTAAGGTAACCCAGGGAAGCTCAAAAAGCACATCCCAAGTGGGCCCTCTTCAGCAATTCCTTCTTAAAATGCCCAGATGGTTTTAGATTGGTGTCTACTCAACAAAGAGCTTATTCATGTATAGTTCCTTTCCATTGGAATACTCTTCTCTGATTGTTGTAAAAATAGTAAAGCTTGGTTGTTCAATAAAGCTTTCACTAAAGCTTTTGATTGAATTTATTTTTATTTGATTATATCTGTATGTTAATATTTTGTTTCTTTTGTTTATGTATGAATTGTACACTGCTTTGTAGTCTCCTTGGAAGATGCAGTTGATACATTTTAAAATAAACTAATGATATCATGTTCCCCAATTCTGAGTGAACAGAGAAGGGAAATTCCTCAATCTGATTGGATTCCTGATTGACATATTCTATAGGAGTAAAAATCAAATGTGTCTTGACTAGTAGGGGGTTATGAGGATCATAGCCCAGCCCCCCCCCCCCCCCCCCCCCCGCTGTTTCTTCTGAGTTTTCGAAAGGCTTTTGCCACCAGAGGAATTGGAAGGTAAGCATACAGAAATCTAGGGAGAAGGTGTCTAAAGCTAATTTGCTTTGTGCCCCCCTTCTGAGGCAAAGTTTTGAGACCTTTCTACTCAGAGGAAATACAAACAGATCTACCATCTGTGTATCCCACTCATTGAATAACTGACTTGCTACTTCCCTGTCCAGGGATCATTCATGAGGGTCATATTCTGACAATCTGCCTGCCAGGACATTCTACTTGCCCATCAAGCACATTGCACTTAGGACTGTTCTCTGAGAAATAACCCAGTCTCTAATCTAGATACATAAGGTACAGATGCTCCTTTACACTTGTTCACATAAAATACCACTAACTGTCTGAATGAGGACCATTTTGTTGGCCAACCGATCTGAAAGCCTTTAGAGCATATAATATTGCCCTTAGCTCTAGGAAATTTATCTAATTAAGTTTTTCCTGAGCAAATCAGTGGTCCTAGATGTGAAGCTTCTCTACAGTAACTCTCTAGCCCATGTCGGATCTATCTGTAATAAGGACAATTTGAAATAGAAGAATTTGGAGATTCTTTTGGCCAGATTTGATTGACTCAGCCACCAGGAGAGAGAGTCCTTGAGCTACTGGGTGATATGGATGCTATCATGAAGTTCCTGAGTGGCCAGGATCCACTGGGCTAATCTCATATGAAGACATGACAGGGAGCTGCTAACTCTTTATTTTCTGCACTACGATGACATTTTCTTTGGAAGAAAGGCTTTTGCCTGAGTTGTATCTAGTAGAGTTCTAATAAATTACAATTGAGATGACAAGCTCAAATGGGACTTGTGATAATTTATGACAAAACCTAGCAAATCCAATGGTTTTATTCATTGATTCTATGGCACCTCCTTGAGATGTGCTCTTGACCAGCCAAATGTCCAGGTAGGTATCTCCCAATTTGCACAGATTTGTAGCCACCACTACAAGACATTTCATGAACACCCATGATGCTGACACCAGGCCAAAGAGTCAAATGCAATATTAGAGGTGGCGATTCCCCACTACAAATCTGAGAATCTTCCTACAATATGGATCTTTTAAATCTAAGGAGCATAATCAGTCTGCTTTATCTAGGAAAGGAATTATGGTGTCCAGGCAAGACTGGATTTAAGCATAGGCTTGAACCTAAATTGACTAGGTTGCCAAATACTGAAGATGCCAAAACACTAGGACTTCCCTTTTGCTCTTTGATTTCTGGGGATGAAAGGCTACATCAATGATATTCTGCCTATGGGCACCATAATCTTAAATCTAGACATGTGTCCAGGGAGACCATCTTGAACTTTTCCTTTACCAGAAATTTGTTCAAAGCCTTCAGGTCACTGGAATTTAGAAAATCTTGGAATAAAATCCATACCTTCTTTCCCCTGGTATATACAGATTAGATGACATGGGCCTCTAAGAGGGAGGACAGTGTCTTTTGTAATAGGTTCCTGATGTTGCAAAGTAAACCAAGAGCTTCTTGGTGGGTGTTTTGGAATGTTTTCTAATAGAAATTATTTCTGAGATTATTCTTGGGCCAAGGTTTTATGTAAAACCTCAGTCTTCCCCCAACTGAAAGGTCCTCTGGCATGGATACTGGGCATACGGTCTTGATGCAGTCAAATCCCGATTCCAGTTTTTGGCTGGGATGCTGGCAGTGGCTTTGGGGCCCTCTTCTGTCTGGAATGACAGTGAAGTCCCTGCCATGGATGGGTATGACGGGGGTGAAGGATTAGATCTCCATGGTGGATGGATTGAATCAAATCACGGTGAACCTAGAAGATGTGGTAGGCCTGATTGACAAACTGAAGAGTAGTAAATCACCTGGACCGGATGGTATACACCCCAGAGTTCTGAAGGAACTAAAAAATGAAATTTCAGACCTATTAGTAAAAATTTGTAACCTATCATTAAAATCATCCATTGTACCTGAAGACTGGAGGATAGCAAATGTAACCCCAATATTTAAAAAGGGCTCCAGGGGCGATCCGGGAAACTACAGACCAGTTAGCCTGACTTCAGTGCCAGGAAAAATAGTGGAAAGTGTTCTAAACATCAGGATCACAGAACATATAGAAAGACATGGTTTAATGGAACAAAGTCAGCATGGTTTTACCCAGGGCAAGTCTTGCTTCACAAATCTGCTTCACTTTTTTGAAGGAGTTAATAAACACGTGGATAAAGGTGAACCGGTAGATGTAGTATACTGGATTTTCAGAAGGCGTTTGACAAAGATCCTCATGAGAGGCTTCTAGGAAAAGTAAAAAGTCATGGGATAGGTGGCAATGTCCTTTCGTGGATTGCAAACTGGCTAAAAGACAGGAAACAGAGAGTAGGATTAAATGGACAATTTTCTCAGTGGAAGGGAGTGGACAGTAGAGTGCCTCAGGGATCTGTATTGGGACCCTTACTTTTCAATATATTTATAAATGATCTGGAAAGAAATACGTCAAGTGACATAATCAAATTTGCAGATGACACAAAATTGTTCAGAGTAGTTAAATCACAAGCAGATTGTGATAAATTGCAGGAAGACCTTGTGAGACTGGAAAATTGGACATCCAAATGGCAGATGACATTTAATGTGGATAAGTGCAAGGTGATGCATATAGGGAAAAATAACCCATGCTATAATTACACAATGTTGGGTTCCATATTAGGTGCTACAACCCAAGAAAGAGATTAAGCATCATAGTGGATAACACATTGAAATCTTCGGTTCAGTGTGCTGCGGTAGTCAAAAAGCAAACAGAATGTTGGGAATTATTAGAAAGGGAATGGTGAATAAAACGGAAAATGTCATAATGCCTCTGTATCGCTCCATGGTGAGACCGCACCTTGAATACTGTGTACAATTATGGTCACCGCATCTCAAAAAAGATATAATTGCGATGGAGAAGGTACAGAGAAGGGCTACCAAAATGATAAGGGGAATGGAACAGCTCCCCTATGAAGAAAGACTAAAAATGTTAGGATTCAGCTTGGAGAAGAGATGGCTGAGGGAGGATATGATAGAGATGTTTAAAATTATGAGAGGTCTAGAACGGGTAGATGTGAATCGGTTATTTACTCTTTCAGATAGTAGAAAGACTAGGGGGGCACTCCATGAAGTTAGCATGGGGCACATTTAAAACTAATCGGAGAAAGTTCTTTTTTACTCAACGCACAATTAAACTCTGGAATTTGTTGCCAGAGGATGTGGTTAGTGCAGTTAGTATAGCGGTGTTTAAAAAAGGATTGGATAAGTTCTTGGAAGAGAAGTCCATTACCTGCTATTAAGTTCACTTAGGGGCGGATTTTAAAAGCCCTGCTCGCGTAAATCCGCCCGGATTTACGCGAGCAGAGCCTTGCGCGCCGGTGCGCCTATGTTCCATAGGCCTACCGGCGTGCGCAGAGCCCCGGGACTCGCGTAAGTCCCGGGGTTTTTCGAGGGGGGCGTGTCGGGGGCGTGTTGGATCGGCGCGGCGTTTTGGGGGCGGGACGCGGCGTTTTGGGGGCGGGCCCGGGGGCGTGGTTTCGGCTTGGGGCGGTCCAGGGGCGTGGTTGCGCCCTCTGGAACCGCCCCCAGGTTGTGTCTCGGCGCGCTAGCGGCCCGCTGGCGCGCGGGGATTTACTTCTCCCTCCGGGAGGCATAAATCCCCCGACAAAGGTAGGGGGGGTCTAGATAGGGCCGGGGAGGGTGGGTTAGATAGAGGAAGGGAGGGGAAGGTGAGGGGAGGGCGAAAGCGAGTTCCCTCCGAGTCCGCTCCGATTTCGGAGCGGCCTTGGAGGGAACGGCGGCAGGCTGCGCGGCTCGGTGCGCACCGGCTACACGACATCGGCAGCCTTGCGCGCGCCGATCCTGGATTTTAGCTGATACGCGCGGCTACGCGCGTATCTACTAAAATCAAGCGTACTTTTGTTTGCGCCTGGTGCGCCAACAAAAGTACGCGAAGGCGCACTTTCTTAAAATCTACCCCTTAGAGAATAGCCACTGCTATTAGCAATGGTAACATGGAATAGACTTAGTTTTTGGATACTTGCCAAGTTCTTAATGCCTGGATTGGCCACTGTTGGAAACAGGATGCTGGGCTTGATGGACCCTTAGTCTGACCCAGTATGGCATTTTCTTATGTTCTTATGTTCTTATGTGGATAGCAAGGTCTCCTCGGTGATAAGGGTGAGCCTGGAATGGAGAAGGGTCTAAAGCATACTTCAGTGGTTTTAATTTGAGCCACTGTTTCCTTGACCTTATTCCCCAAAGAGATTTTCTCCATTGTAAGGCACATCAGTGGGTCAATTCTAGAAATCTCACCTGAGGTCCCCAGTTACGTGAATTCATGGATATCAATGCCTACTTAAGAAATTCTCAGTGCCGTCCCAAAAACATTGAAGGTGAACTAGATCATGTGTTTTCCACACTTCATACCACTGACCACTAGTGACTCCAGGGCATCACACTGTTACTGAGGGAGAAGCTTTGATAGAACCTTCACTTCTTTTAGAATGTTTTGCATATATTGGCTCATGAAGAGCTGGTAGAAAGCTATGCAGGCTCTGAGCATAGTGTCCTGATATACCTTCTTCTCACTAAGGTCAAGGGTACAAGAATCCTTCCCTGGGGAAACAAAAAGTAGGTTCCAGATTTTTTGGCCTTTTTGAAGGCACATTTGAAACAACTAACTGATGAGGCAGTTGGTGCTTCTCAAATCTGGGAGCTATCTGCAAGCGATATATTGTTCCCTCCTTGTTTACCGGTGACACAGAAAGGGGATTCTCAACATTTTCATCTATGCCTCATGAGGGATCTCACTATATCAATTTCTGTAGAGGAATCCATGAAATAGATGATGTCAAGCATTTTTGCCATGAACTCTTCCTGCTTCTGAAAATCAAATGGAATGGCAACTGTTATTCTTTTTATAAAGTTAGTGAAGAAGAGGTCTTCTAAAGGAGAAATGTTCCTGTGCTACGGAAGAAAAGGGTCCAAGGGGGAGATCTGTTGACTCCTCCTGATCAGAAAACTCATTAGATCCATAGATGTATCCCCAGGAACACTCAGACTCCAAGCCACACTTGTAGGTTGGTAATCTGGAATGAGCTTGCATCTGACTAGCAGACAAGGCCTCAGTTAAAACAGCTCTTGTCTATTGGAACCTAGACCCTGAAGAAGTTCTGTTCCTCTGCTGATGCACTCAAAATTAACATTGCTGCAGTGGTAGCCATTGTTGATACCTCTCCAGAAGCTGGCATCAGGGTCTTTATGCCAAATGTTTTTATGTTTCATGGAGAAGCTGTATCTTAGTCTGCAAGGCCACCGTGGTCAATGGTGGGGCACTGATGTCTTCCATCTTACATTCAAACACCTCCTGGATCCTTCTGTCTAATTTCTCCTCAAAATTGTCAATGCTAATACTGCATGGGTAGCAAAATGGGAGGCCACATCTTCCTGGGTCACAAGGAAGATCACTAGCTGATATTTAGACCCTTGGAGTCTGTTATTCCCGAGACTGATGCAAGGATGAGCTGTCCTCTTTATGGGAATACTTCGTGGAAATTTTGGCAGCAGCCAGAATTTCCCTGCTACCAGCATTACAAACTGACAGAGACAAATGCCTGTGCTTCTTGGCCTTTATTAAATGCATATCATCAGAACTGTTTGATACTGAACTGGATGATGGCCTATTTTCTTGGCCCTTATGGGTGCTTAATGATGAAGGGGATTGATGCCCTCTTGATGTTGGTGCAGCTTCTGGGTCGCTCGATGCCAATAAGCCAAAGAGCTTTCCCACCAGCTCCTGCTGGGAAAGCATCATCTAGGGATCATATTTATATGGAATACCATGAGATGTTGTGTGTTCATCCCCAGGTATGATAGACCTAAAACATTTGCACCAGGGGTGCTTATTAAAGCCGTTGACCTTCTTCATATTCTGATGAATTAAAAAAAAAACAAAAAACAACTGAGGTAAAATCAAATGGCTTGATTTTTACAAAAAATCTCATCTGATACTGCCCAGTGCACCAACGATGGTACACATAGCATTCAACAAAAAATTCAGAAAATTAGAAAATGATCGGCAAAACTTACCTAGTTAAACTAAGAGGAATGAGGTAAAAAAAAATTGTGAGGCCCGCATGAAATATATTAAAATTCAAACAATTTTGAAAAAAATCTCTGTGAGGAAAACCATGATTGTAAGTTCTGTGGAAAAACAAGAAATGAGGATACCCGCGCAATGAAGTGATATGAGTAGTGCTGTACATTTTCAATTGATAATGATGAATTGAACATGCAAAAAGCTTCTAGAAGCTTTTGTATAGTCTTTCTGCATAGGGGTCTATTGAACAACATCACTCGTAGTAGGGATGGCATTCGTTTTATGACGAAATAGGAAATAGAGATGATATTTCCTATTTCGTCGTGGTTTGGGGGTGACGAAACGATAAGAAAACCCACAAAATTTCGTGTGGTTTTCTTATCATTTTTGGGGGGAGGAGAAAGGGCACATTAAATAAAAATCAACCCATATCCACCCCAACCCTTCAAATTTAATTAATTGCAACCCCCTACCCTCTCGACCCCCCAAGACTTGCACAACCCCCCCCCCCCGCAAAGACTTACCAAAAGTCCCTGGTGGTCCAGCGGGGTCCCGGGAGTGATCTCCCCCTCTCAGACCGTCAGCTGCCACTAATCAAAATGGTGCCAATGGCCCTTTGCCCTTACCGCTGACCATCCATTGCTCCTACCATGTGACAGGGGCCGACCAATGGCACCAATAGCCCCTGTCACATGGTAAGGGCAAAGGGCCATCAGCGCCATTTTGTTTATTGGCAGCCAATGGCCCAAGAGCAGGAGAACGCTCCCGGGACCCCCACTGGATCACCAGGGAATTTCAGCAAGTTTTGGGTGGGTCGGGAGGGTGGGGGTTTGCAATTAATTAAATTTGAAGGGTTGGGGTGGGTTTGGGTTGTTTTATTTTACAACCCCCTGTTGTAACTAATTAAATTGTAAGGGATGGGGTGGGTTTCGGGTAACATTTCAGGGAGGCACCCGAAATAAAATCGGCCCGAACCACGGGAAAATGAAATTTCCCGTGGTTGGCCGATAACGTAGGCCGAACCAAAAGGTTCTGCCGAATCACATCTCTACTCGTATGTAAGCACTCCACATTTTACTAGTCCTCAGTGAAAGATGCCACTGTAATAAACATGATTCCTATATAGGCTCTTTGTTCACCATCATAATGGGAGACAAGATGAACTCTATGATCTTTATCTGCCATCATATTTCTATAATATCTCCTGTGGTAAATTTTTGTAATCTTCTTGTGCCCTATTATCAGCTCCAAACATATATCAGATCTTGTTATTGCACTGATTTTCCATGAAAAGAAGGTCTGAGTCTGGAGCAGCATGACAACTGTCTAGAACTAATTTCTCCTATGAGATTAGTATTTGATTAAAATAAAATCCTTTCAAATTAGGATTTTCTGATATATACAAACATGCATGATACAATTAACTTACATAAAATATTGATAATTATAGTCATCTTTGACTGGAATAAATAAATTTGCTTATGTAAACTGTGTTTTCCATGGATAGCATGCTGAATTAGCTATGACATGTGAGTGATCTGGCAGCACTGAAAAGACCCCTCTCTCCTAGTTAGTACAGCTTCTGAGCATATGCAGAAATTTCCACACAGGTGTTGCCTTGTGAGCCACCTCAGTCGATTCTAGAGCTAATCTAGCTAGGTAGACAACTTTCCAGGAAGATGGGAGGGTATTTTGCATGGCTAGTTCATCCTGCTATCTATGGAAAACACCGTTTTATGATAAGCAAACTCACTTTTTCCATCGATAAGCAGAGCTAAATTAGCAATGACGTGTGGGGAGAACCAAGCTGTGGTTTGCAGCAGAGGTTTTATTGAATAAGCAACCCAGGCTTCATTCTGAAAAATAGATTACAGGGTGAACAGATGATGCAATTTGCTTATCCAAATTTACTGTCACTTCTCAAAAGACTGTCTAAACAGTAAAGGGATACACAGGTGTGGCTACAAAGTTGCAGCATTGCAGATGTCTTAAAGAGATACCTTCCATGTGAGATACTTGAGAGAAGCAGACTCCAGTGGTTTAAATTGTGCTCTTCATTAATTGTGCTAAAATGACATTTAGGTCCAATGGAACAGGTGATTTTACTACTGGAGGCTTAATGTGTAATAAGCCTTTCATTAATTTGGATATTAACAGGTGAATTGAGACAGGTTTATCATTAATTGGCATATGTTAGGCCACTATGACAATGAGGTGTACTTATTGATGAAGTACTAAGATCTGAAGCAGAAAGAGAGAATAAGTAATTCACCAAATGTCTGGGTTTGCACTGGAACAGATCAAAGGTACTGTGTTGACACTATGTGAGGAACCATTTTTATTTGAAACCATAGACTCTTCAAGCTGATGGTTTTCTAGCAGACATGATTATGATTGGTGGTCTGTGAGCTGCCCCCACGAACCATTACTCTCACGTCCAGGCCCGGTCCAAAACGTGGCAAGATGCTGCCAACACATGTGGCAGGATACCACCAATGACTCCACCAATGATACCACCAATGACTCCAGTTACTCCTTGAAGCGACGAGATGCCAATGCTGACTGTTATGTGGCGCACCCTCCTTAGGTGTGTGCGCACATGCCCACATTTAAAGGGACTGCGACGGGAAACCCCCCATGGCCCCTATTGATGACATATGCACCAAAACCCTATAAAAGGGCAACATTCCAGTCTCAACTCACCTCAGCAACAAGTCCAGCTACTTGATGTAGTACGTGTTGCTCCAGCGTCTTGTCTTCATTCCTGCTTGTCTTTGGTTCTTTAGTTCCAGTGTCCTTGTCTTCTGTTCTTCAGTTCCAACCTTGCCTTTGGTCCCTGTCTTGTCTTCAGTCTTCATCTCCTTCCACATTGCCCACTTGTTATTCTACTCCTAGCCAGCCTACCCTGCCTATCCGTCCCTTGTCTTCTCCTTCAGATGGATACTCAGTTTGACCTCAGCCTGATCTTGGATATACTCGACCGCTGCCTGCCATTGACCACTGCCTGCCACTGGATATGCCTGACTGCCACCTGCCCCTTGGATTCGTCTGACCTCCATTTGCCTCAACCCAGCTACCCTAGGAAGAGCACCTCTTCTATCAGCAGAGACCATCACCTAAGACCTGCCGGCTCCAGCACCCAAAGGCTCAACTCCAAGGGGAATAAGGGATAGTATAGGCAAAGCCCCAGTTAGGCCTCTGCTTTGTCAGGGTCTGCCCATACTTGTCGAGGCCAATACAGGGCTATGAGTATCATGGACCCCTTGTCCTGTTGTATCTTCACTAGAGTTTTGGTTATGAGCGGAATTGGAGGATATGCGTATAGCAGGCCTGAGTTCCAAGGGCGAGCAAAGGCGTCCTTGGCTGGCTGGTGTTTCTGTGCAGAGCGCAGAACTTATCCACTTTGTGATTCAGGTGTGATGCAAAGAGGTCTATTGTTGGTTGCCCCCAACGTTGAAATATCCTGGTCGCTACTAAGGGATCCAGGGACCACTCGTGTGGTTGGAACTGATGACTGTGCATGCCTGCCAGATAAGTGGCCCGGAGAAACATTGAGTGTGTTAGGGCCCAGTCCCAAATCTGTGCGGCTTCTTGACAAAGGAGATACGAGCCCGTACCTCCCTGTTTGTTCAGGTACCACATGGCTACTGTGTTGTCTGTTTGAATCAGAACAGTCTTGTGTGAAAGGCAGTCTTTGAACGCATGCAGCACATAACGTATAGCTCAAAGTTCCAAGAAATTGATTTGAAATGTTGCTTTGAGTTTTGTCCAAGTACCTTGGGTTTGGAGATTGTCTATGTGAGCTCCCCAACCTAAGGTGCATGCATCTGTATTTAAAGATATCTGTGGGACTGGTTGTTGGAAGGGCAGGCCCTTGCACAAGTTGTCCTTGTTTGCCCACTAAAGTAGAGATGAACGCAGCTGGTGGGTTACTTGAATTGGAGAGGACAGTGGTTGAATGGCTTGGATCCATTGTGATCATAAAGTCCATTGGGTTATTCTCATGGCTAGTCTTGCCATAGGAGTGACATGAACTGTGGAGGCCATGTGACCTAGTAAGGTTAGAAACTGATGAGCTGTTGCTAGTTTCTTCGAATGGAACGAGTTTGCCAATAGGGAAAGTGTCTCTGCCCGATCGTCGGGTAGAAAGGCTTTTGAGAGTATGGTGTTCAATTCTGCTCCGATGAATTGAAGCAGGTGAGACGGAATGAGATGGGACTTTTGATAATTGATGAGAAAACCCATGGAGTGAAGTAGAGCAATTGTTCGGTTGAGAGAAGTTAGTGCTCCTTGTTGAGATTGACTTCTGATGAGCCAGTTGTCTAGATAAGGGAAGACGTGGACACTTTCCTTGTGTAAGTGTGCTGCTATTACTGCCAGGCAGTTTGTGAATACTCTGGGAGATGAAGCGAGTCCGAACGGTAGTACTCTGTACTGGAAATGTTGATGACCCACCAGGAAGCGCAGATACTTGCGATGCGGAGGGAATATTGGAATGTGAGCGTAAGCATCTTGAGGATCCAGAGAACAAAGCCAATCTCCTGTTTGAAGAAGTGGAAGCATGGTGCCTAGAGATACCATCCTGAACTTTTCTTTCTTCAGAAATGTGTTGAGATTTCTGAGGTCTAGTATGGGACGTAGGCCTCTGATTTTCTTTGGAATGAGGAAATAACAGGAGTAGAATCCTCTGCCCTGCTGAGACCGGGGCACCGGCTCTATGGCTCTGGCCCTCAGAAGGGTGGATAATTCTGCTTGTAGATGAATTATGTGTTTTTCATTTAGCGAAAGAGGTTTTGGAGGGGAGTCTCTTGGAGTTGAGAGGAAACTGAGTTGGTAACCTCGAGATATTATCGAGAGTACCCATTGGTCTGTTGTTATCTGTAACCAATGGTTGTAGAAGGAGGAAACTCGGCCTCCTACTAGCAGAGTCGGTTTTGGATTGTGGAGATGGCTTTGGTCTCTGGTGGTGGCCTCAGAAACCTGCAGCTGGTCCCATCTGCGGTGGAGGTTGAGGCCTAGCAGCTCTAGGCTGCCTGGGTTGAGATCTTTGCTGTGGACGAGAAGATCTGCCCCTGGATGCTGGAGGGTAGTAACGTCTCTGTCTGTAGAAAGGCTTTCGAGATTCCTTCCTTGGAGGACGGCGAGATGATGATGCAGCAGAGTCTTGCGGAACTGACGACAGTTGGCACAAGGTTTCTGTATGTTCTTTTAGTTGGGCCACAGCATCCTGTACCTTTGACCCAAAGAGGTTGTCAACTATGTATGGCAAATCAACCAGTTTTTCCTGTACCTCAAGCCTGAGGTCAGAGGCTTTCAACCATGCCCAGCGACGTGCACTTATACCTGAGGCCGCTACTCTCGAAGCTGTTTTAAAGTTGTCGTAAGCGGCTCAGACTTCGTGTTTTCCAGCTTCAAGTCCTTTGTGTATTATGCCCTGAGCTGCTTCTTGCTACTGCTGAGGTAGGGAGTTGGAAAGTTCCTGCATCTGCTTCCAAAGATTCCTCTGGTATTGCGTCATATATAGCAGATATGACGCAATCCTTGAATTGAGGATAGCTCTCTGGTATACTTTCCTACCGAAGGAGTCCAGGAATCTGTGGTCTTTTCCAGGAGGAGTGGAGGAATGAGGTCTTATTCTCTTGGATTTCTTCTGTGCCGACTCAACAACAACTGATTGATGTGGCAGTTGTGATTTTTGGTATCCAGGAACATTTTGGACCAGATAAGTGGTGTCCACTCTTTTGTTAATAGGTGGAACTGAGCATAGATGTTCCCAGAGTCTATGCTTTAATGCCAACAGTACTTCGTGGACAGGGATGGCTAGGACCTCTTTTGGAGGGTCCATGAACTGTAAAACTTCTAAAGTTTGCTGTCTCGTGTCCTCTTCAGATACCAAGTTAAATGGTATTGTGTCTGCCATGTCCTTAACAAAATTAGTAAAGGACAAGTCCTCTGGTGGGGATTTCTTCCTACCTTCCGGAGGAGAAGGGTCAGACATGAAGCTCTCGAGGAAGTATCCATATGCTTGCTTCCCATGAATCATATGGGTCTTCTCTACAAGGAGAAGTGGGAGAAGACCACGGAGGTGGAAAAAGTCAAGATCCTGGCTGTGGATCATCAAACGTTGTCTGTCCAGGAACTTCTTCATTTGGTTTAGATGGATTAGATTTCGGTGGGAGAGCACCGACAATTGCGTCAGATCTATCCATTCGAAGTTGAAATAACGCCAACTCCAGTTGTCCTGGGGCCCCAGGCACTGGCATCGGTATTGTCGGGACTGGTTCCAGCATTGGTCTGGGTATCGGCGACGGTAAAGGCGTCAGCGTCAGCAGATGCTTTGGAACCGTTGCAGTCAGCGGCTTCGGTGTTGGTACCGGCATCGGTGCAGACACTGGCTTCGGCGGGAGCGCCGGCATCAGTGTGGGCACCTGTATCGACATCGCCGAAGGCATTGATGGTCGATGGTCCTGTAATGCTTGCAGCACCGCTTGGTGGATAAATCCGAACAATTCCTCCGTGATAGCTGGTGCAGGCAGAGCAGCTACAGGTGGTGGCGGTGGAGGTGTTATCGGTCCTTCCATAGGGCCCTGTGGAGGTTCGATGGCTGGTACATTGAGAGGAGGTGAACGCCTTGGCATCGAAGGCCTTGGTATTTCCTGAAGGTGAGGCCGTTTGGCGGTCAATTTCTCTGGGGATAGTAGAGCCTCCGTAATCCATGGATGGCGATGTCGATGCTGATGCTTCGGTCGATGTTCCGCCGCTGACCTTGTCAATGCCACGGATGGGGTCGGTGATGAACGATCCCCCGAACCTTCCGGACGACGCTTTTTGAGAATTAGACGTTTTGAAACTCCGGCCGGAGATGATTGAGTGGACATCAATGGAGAAGGTAAAAGTTGTAGGTGGAAGAAGTGTTCCATCTTTTCTTGTCGGGCCTTTCGACCCTTCATGGTCATTTCGGCACACTTTGGGCAAGATGTTACATCATGTGATTGGCCCAAAGTACACACTCGAGGTGAATCTGTAATGGACATGGTCTGATTACAATTGGGACATTTTTTGAATCCCGTGGCCATATTTCCCTCGACAGCCATCAATGAAAATGAGAAGAAAAATATTTTTACTCAAAAGAGTCAGAATGAGACAAAAATTACTCACCGGCCGGTGATAAGCCGGGAGACCCCGATATGGGAGAGAAATAATTGCTTTTAAATCTGATTTTTAGTCAGAAATGTATGTGAGAAAACTCACACAAGCTCCTGCTCCGCGATGCCAAAAGCAGCGCGGAAAAACGAAGACTGAAGGGAGACCCCTGTGGCTGAGAATATCATGGCATGATGGGCATGCTCAGTGGGCTCAGAGTGCCAGTCAAAAGTT